>NC_041225.1:79997777-80038492 GCF_002837175.3 Physeter macrocephalus
TAAGGCCAGACACTATAAAACTCTTAGAGGGAAACATAGGCAGAACACTCTATGACATAAATCACAGCAAGATCCTTTTTGACCCGCTTCCTAGAGAAATAGAAATAAAAACAAAAATAAACAAATGGGACCTAATGAAACTTAAAAGCCTTTGCACAACAAAGGAAACCATAAACAAGACCAAAAGACAACCCTCAGAATGGGAGAAAATATTTGCAAACAAAGCAACTGACAAAGGATTAATCTGCATAACATACAAACAGCTCATGCAGCTCAATATCAAAAAAACAAACAACCCAATCCAAAAATGGGCAGAAGATCCAAATAGACATTTCTCCAAAGAAGATATACAGATTGCCAACAAACACATGAAAGGATGCTCAACATCCCTGTCTTTATCACTCATCTTGTTCAAGAAGATTCAGTCCAGGATTTCCATCCCATCTGGTTATTTTGCCCCTTAAGTCTCTTTTAATGTAACCTAGTCTGCTGCAGTATTGCACTGACTTAATGAAGAGACTTGGCCAGGTTTCTCACCTCCTGGTTTTTGTCTGATTGCTTGCTTGTGTATATTAGCTTGATCCCCTATCCCCTGTATTTCCTACAAACTATAAATTAGATCGAAATATTTCATGTGTTCCGATTAAACATTTTTGGCTAGACTGTGTCATAGGTGATATTGGTACTTCCTTGCATTACATCAGAAGACATAATAATATCTGGTTGCCCAAAAGAGTAGTTATTAATTGCCTGCTGTGTGCCTAGTCCCTAGTAGAACATTAGCAAGTGCCCAGGGAGAAAACAAGAGACATGTGTCCAACACAGTTTACCTGGTCTTCTTCCCTGTCTTTTCCTTTCAGCTTCTGGATTTTCTATGTTCTGCCTTTGTTGTTATTAAGTGGCTTGAGAATTTAGGTGGGTTTTCTAGTGAGGAGTGATTATTAGAAGACAGGATGAAATAATGCCCGGGGCTCTGATAAGACTCCATTTGGCTCCATTATCCCCTTTCCTGTGTGCACTGCATTTCAGCAATAACTTCCCTACTGGTCTCCCTATCAGCGGCCTCACCCGCCCAGTGGGACATTTTTCATTCTTTGTCACTAGAGTCTCTGTTTAAAATATAACCTAATTGAAGACGTAACTCTCTTGTTTCAAAGTCTCTGCAGGCTCTGTTCTACCTGCTACAGGATACAACGCAAACTCCCCAACATGTTATACGAGGCTTTCAAAGCCTGCCCCATCCTTACCAGAGCATTCATTCCCCACCTTGCAACCACACACCCTTCACTGTGGCCATATTCCGCTTGCCACCATCCTCTGAACACACCATGTCCCTTCACAATCCTGCCTCAGATCATGATGATTTCTTCCATCTGCAGTGTCATCCCCCACTTCTGGCCTAGAAACTCCTAGTTAAGTTTCCAGACCCAAACAAATAGCCCATTGTGTAAACCATTCTTAACTCTGCTGCATGAGGTGTTCTCTGTTTTGAGCAGATATCACCCTTTGTTGCTATCTTATGCCCTTAGTGTCACATGTTTAACTTGCTTGTTGAACCAGGAGGTTGAGCAAGCATCATACATAGTGATCAAAATCTAACTTTTTTTCTTCCACTCTTCTTTTTCTTTAACTTTATATAATGGAATCTTCACATATATAGAAGTAGAATAGTTGCCATCACCCAGCTTCAACAATTATCACCTCATGACCAAAACAGTTCATCTATGCCTGCACTCATTTCCTCCCCTCAACAGTATTATTCAGAAGCAAATACGAGACTTCATATCATTTCTTTTTTAAAAAATTAATTAATTAATTAATTTTTGGCTGTGTTGTGTCTTCACTGCTGCGTGCAGGCTCTCCTTAGTTGGGGCGAGCGGGGGCCACTCTTTGTGGTGTGCGGGCCTCTCATTGCGGTGGCTTCTCTTGTTGCAGAGCACAGGCTCTAGGTGCGCGGGCTTCAGTAGTTGTGGCACACAGGCTCAGTAGTTGTGACTCACGGGCTCTAGAGCGCAGGCTCAGTAGTTGTGGCTCGCGGGCTTAGTTGCTCCACGGCATGTGGGATCTTCCCAGACCAGGGCTTGAACCCATGTCCCCTGCATTGGCAGGCGGACTCTCAACCACTGCGCCACCAGGGAAGCCCCCAGACTTCATATCATTTCATCTATAAGCACCTCAGGATGTATCTCTAAATGACAAGAAATCTTTTAAAAAACATAATAATGATATTAATGCCACTCTTTAAAAAATTAACCATAATTTCTTGATAATATCAATGTTCATACAAACGCTGTCATTTTTTATTCAATGGAGTTCCTCTTCTCCTGGCACTAGTTGAAAATTCCAGTTGGCCTGTGATGCCTCTGCTCAGTCTTACAAAATAGATAGACTTATGCTCACTTTTCCTACAGTCAACTTAAGTAGCAAATACAGTCTCATTTCAGAAATCGGAGTGTCCACTTTTTTGTAATAATCAAAACTCAGAGCCTCAACTAGGGTATATCTTCCTACTGCACTAGGATGGAGAACTTAGATCTTCTTTCTGCTCTCTCTGTGCTCACTTCCTTCCCTACTACTGCCAGGGTTGGGGTCTGAGGGAGAGGTGAATGGGCCCCTTCCTTGCCACTTCCCTACCCAGGAGGATGAGCTGCTCCTCTGGAGAGTCACTTGTGCCTCCATCCTCAGCCCCTTGGCCTCTGGGGCCCCCTCCAGACTCTTCTGTTCTAGGCAGTCAGTCCTACTGGACAGGACAGAGGAAGTGCAGGACGATTCCAATGCCGGGCAGTCTCCTGACCCTACCACCAAAGCAGCAACCCCCTCTCTCAAATCCTGTTCTGTGGTCTGTTTGAAATGTCTCAGGCTTGAGTTCTGCATCTGTCAACTGGAAGAAACACATTCTAGCACACCTATATGGTTATATTTGAAGTGAGTTCCTTGTGGACAGCATCCAGTTGGGTCATGTGTTTTACTGACTCCACCAAGCCCTCTGTTTCAATCCGTTTATTTAGACCATTTATGTTAACAGTATGTTAGGGCTTAAGTCTGCCATTTGGGTTTTTGTTTTCTGTTTATTCCCTCTGGAAAAATACATTTGAAAGCCCTCCAAGGTATCCGCTCAGAGTACCCCTCAAGCATGAGATTAAGAAGGCCGTATTCCCACTCTCTGCTCTTAGGGATTGGCCCTCTACCTTTTTTATAGTCTTGAACTGACTAAGAAGTCTAGGACTTCATTATTTCTCATTTCCTGTGTAAATTCTGCATGGGGAGAGGCGAGTCTTACCATCAACTTTCTTTATTACACTGATATCTATTCACTGGTACCTCAGTTGAAGCTGAGACAGAGATACCCCACTTTATTATCCCGTGACATTTATTTACATGTTTCTCTCCCCTTCTGGACTGCGAACAATATGTGGACAAGATCTGAATGTTATTCATCTTTATGTATCCCCAGCAAGACTGCTAAATGCTTAATACATGCTGATGCCTTATTTACTAATACTTAGCCCAAAAGGATCAAACCTTTAAAAAAAACCCAAAAAACTCTTTATTTTGAAATAATTCCAAACTTAGAGAAAAGCTGCAAGAATTGTGCAAAGGACTCCCAGATACCCTTTGCCCAGATTTACCAATTGGATTTTGGTGAGGATTTTGCCACATGAATGTTACCATTTTATCTCTCAGGGATCAGATCTTTTTTAAAACCTCTGTTCAACTTACTGCTGTAAAGTTCATTTCCATTTAGTGCCTTTATTAGCTGTCTTTTCTCTCTGAATTCACCAATTTTCATGTCTAATAGAAAGGGAAGAGATGAAGTAGAAAGGATAAGATGAACTTATTCTGTTCAGTAGCCATTGGGCTTTCATACATTTAAAACTATAAGATTTAGTTTGAGAAACCAAGAAAGGCATTTAAAATGTCTATGAATATGGTCAAGCTAGAAAAAAGTGGAGCCATCTTCTAGAATAGACTATTTTTAGTAGCAGAATTACTATAGAAAAGAACAATGTTGCATTACATATATAGCCCTTTCTGGGAGCATATGATAATTCTGCATCTTCTATGTAAGGAATCAGGAAAGAAAGGTTGAGGAAAATCTATTATGTTATCGAAAAGAATTTTTCATACTGGTTCAAGGGACTAATAACATTTAGGAAGAACCTGGCTTGTCATTGGATGTAGAGGTGGGAGTGAGTTTTAGGGAGAATAGATATCAAAGGTGCATCTTCATATCCCACGGGACACTTGTTTAATTTCTGCCAGTTCAAAGGGAGATTATTCTTATTCGGACTTTAACTCACACTGATTCTCACCTATTGAGTAGTTTCGTTTCACCTTAAGGAAGTACTAAGTGAAATCAATGAAACAGCTGAATTGATACGAGTTCCAAGAATTGCAACATAACCGATAAAAAGAACAATGAAATCATTCATAGAAGAGGCCATTCACAGACAGCTTTGCACCACTGTAGTAAGAAAATAAAGAACAAACTGGAGTGACAGGAGAGTTAGCTCAGGATTCTGAACTTAAAAGAGTTTTGACTTAAGTTTAATTTATGGCCTATTAAAGTTCACAGTATAGATTTTTGGCTCAAGAAATACAACCAAAGTGTCACCATTCATTGAATTCATTTATTCAACAAATATTTACTGCCTTCCAGGCTCCATAATTGGGCCAGGCAGTATTCTTGGACAGGGCACTTAACAGCAGGCAAAACATCCTTAGCTTCACCAAGCTGATATTCAAGTGGGAGAGACGGTGATCAATACACAACTGTAAGCAAAGACTTGGAAAGGTGTAAATGTTTAAAGGAGGAGGCTTCCAGGAAAGGGTGGCAGCCAGTACAGAGTCCCAAGAAGGCAGGAGCATTTTGGCTTATCCCAGAAACAGTGAGGGAGCTAGGGTGACTGGAGCAGAGCAGGCCAGGAGGGAAGTGGAAGTAGACCATGTAGGGCCCAGGGCTGTAGAAGGATTTCAGCTTCCACTCTTTCCTTGTTTACTCTGGCTGAGACTCTGCTTTTGAGCAGAAAGGGAACACAATTAGACTTCATTTTTTTTTTTTTTTATAAGATGTTGGGGGTAGGAATTTATTTATTTATTTATTTATTTTTGCTGTGTTGGGTCTTCGTTTCTGTGCGAGGGCTTTCTCTAGTTGTGGCAAGCGGGGGCCACTCTTCATCGCGGTGCGCAGGCCTCTCACTATCGTGGCGTCTCCCGTTGCAGAGCACAGGCTCCAGACGCACAGGCTCAGTAGTTGTGGCTCACGGGCCTAGCTGCTCTGCGATATGTGGGATCCTCCCAGACCAGGGCTCGAATCCGTGTCCCCTGCATTAGCAGGCAGATTCTCAACCACTGCGCCACCAGGGAAGCCCTAGACTTCATTTTTAAAGAGTCTCTCTGGCTTCTCAGTTGAGAATAGACGTACGGGGACAAGGCAGAAACAGGGCAACCAGTTGGGAGACCACTGCAGTGATCCAAGGAAGGGCTGGGAGCGGTTTAGATGGAGGTGCAGAGAGGTGGTGGGGAAAGTGACCATCTCCCGAATACACTCTGCAGACAGAAGCGACACGACTTCCTGCAGGATGGGATGTGGGCTGGGAGGGAAAGAGGAGTCAATGTGCCTCCAAGGTTTTCGGCCTGAACAGCTACAAAAAATGGAGCTCTTATCAACCGAGGTGGGGAAGCTACTGATAGAGCAGCCTTGCAAGGAGGAGGGCAGATCAGTTCAGTTTGGGGTATGTTACTCTGACCCCCAAATGGGGAAGTCAGGGGGCAGTTGGAGTCTGGAGTTCAGGAGAAAGGTCTGGGCAGGAGACATGATTCGGGAGTCGTCAGTATACATCATCTATATTATAGATGATATTTATTTACCTATTTCCATTCTTTTAACATGTACGTTTATAAACACAGAATTGTACATATATTTAGTACATATACTTTCTACTTCCATTCAATAATTACTAATATTTTGCCACATTTGCCTTATGTTTCTCTATTTATATCCGCTGTGTTTTCTTTGTTTAAAGGAACCATTTGAGAGTTGCAGGCATCTTGTCGCTTCAAGTTTGCACACTCCTGAATTCCCCAGCGGAATGTAAAGTCACAAGACTGAATGAGATAACAGGGGAATGAAAGCAGATGGTGACTAGGGCCAAGAAAAGAGCCCTGGGGCTCCCCAAGGGTAAGAGTTCTGGGGGAAGAGGAAGAACCAGAACCAACAGCCACAGAGAGAGGAAAAAAACAAGAAAGATGTCGAGCTGCAGTATAGTAGCAGACCTTCTTTTCTGACTGCTTACATTTACCGAAAAGTAAAGAGACAGAAAAGCCATTCATGGGACCTGTCCTTCTAACTTCGGAGTTTCTCTCCGTCACACTTGTGGAACTGATAATTTAGTTTTTTCTTGGTCTACTTAAGACGGGAGTAATTATGCGAGGAATCTGGTAACTCCCTTGGATTGTTTTAAATGAGTGACCTAATAAGCCCCGGGTCATAGACTCTGTGAAGGGTCAAAGGGTTGCAGAATATGCCACCTCAAAACTCTGGTATGTTGATTATTTTGAGCTGAAGGCACTTGAAAAACAGCAAACGCTGGGATAGACTTTTCTTATCTGCCTGAAGACAGACCCTCCAAAAGGAGCTCAGTTGTCATAAATCTCCTGCCCCAGGAGTTTCATCAACCAGAGAAGACTGACTCTTATCACAGGAAAGGAGACTAGAAGTCGACATCAAACTATACTGTCTCCCATCTGTTCTTCTAAGGGCCTGTTCATCTTTCCTAAAAATCGTTTACTCTCCCTAAGGGACTTACTCCCCTTTCCCTACTAAAATAGAATTTAATCCTGAATTCTAAGCCACCTTGGAGTGTCACTCATTTTTCCCTGGGTGTCTCCCATGTGTAGATGAGGTATACATGTTAATCAACTTCTGTTTGCTTTTCTCTCACTAATCTGTCTTTCATCACAGGGGTCTCAACCAAGAACTCAGAAGAGTAGAGGAAAAATTATTTTTCCTCCTTTACAGGATCAGGAGGCCAAGTCTCAACATGGCTGTCTGAACTGGTAAAATACCAGTTCGGTTTTCAGAACTAACTCAAATCAATCAATCAAATTAAAAGACTAATTTAAAGGGGAAAAAAAAAGAAGTTAGATGACAACTTGATTTTTTGTTTTAATCACACAGCCATCCTTTTTTTTTTTTCCAAAGGTGCTAGTCACATCTACCTACACAAAATATACTGTGGTTAAAAACTAAAAATATTTTCTTTCCCTTGAAATACTGTTCATAGTCTAACCATAACTGAGATAAATAGGTTATCTGTAGGCTAAGAGCAAAATTCCACCCTGTACTTGGTCCTTGGGCATATCTCTGAAAAGATTCATTTTTAGACAGAGTTTCCTAAGCAGTCAAGCAAATTTCATCCATTCTTGGGCTTCCTGAACACTGGAACCCCTCCCTTCATGACTCAGGAAATAATAACCAACAAAATAAATCATATGTGGATCCAAGATGAGACAGTCACTTTACAATAAATAATAAAACAGTTGATGTCATCTACAGCCTGAAACCCAGAGATAAAAGACACTGGATTGAAGACCAGGGGAACAATTGGGTCCAGCATGATGCATTTTACTACAAGTCTAAGAGAAACTAAGTCTGGCCATCCTGGGAACTGGAGAGTGATTGCTCCAAAAATGAACTAATCAGCTCCCAGAATGTCTTTTCCCTGGAGTAGGTTGCTTCTCTCTCCAGCTCTGATTCTTCATCCAAGAACCTCTCATCTCTCCTTTTTCAGAAAAGCACCAAGTTCAGAAAAGAAAGTACTGTTACCTAGACTATCATCTATCTGGTTCAGAACAATATCAAGTCCAGGACAATATCAGCTCCATTCTGAGTCATTCCATTCTGCGAAGTTCAAGGGAACAAAGAGCAAAGACAATAAAAGAAGAAGAAAAGAGACCCAGAAGAAAAGGGTTGGGACAGAGGAGGGAAGAAAATGGGAGAAAGGACTATGATGACTCTATTTTTCCACATAGTACCCTGAATTCTAAATGCAGAAGGACCAAAGGAAAAAAGGATTCTATTTTAAAATGAGCTGCTTGCACATACTAGGAGGGCTGCCAAGGGAGGAATCTTGTTGGAAAGGCACTGCAATGGGCTTTGTTAGGCAGAGGTAGGCTCCTGGGCCAAGTCTAGAAGCAGGAAGTTGAGAAAACAGGAATGAAATCACTCTGCATAATAACCTCAGAGGTTATCCACAGTGGGACCACGCAAACATTTGCAGATTTGTCCCTTTGATGCAAATTTCCTTTTTCCACTCATTATGAATTTGGACTGTTGTCCCTAGGAGTTGTTAAGTCATTGAGTATGTTGAGTTTTGCCTGAGAGCTACCCACGGGTCACCAGGAATAGAGCTGCAGAGGAAGACAGAGAGCTGAGCAGACCTACCTTGATGTCACAGTGGCAGAGGGCTCCCCAGATTGTGCTTTCAGCTAACATAGAGTGTTTACTATGTTTGAGGTGCTGCTGGAATGCTTTGTCCATATTATGAATACGGCCTTAGGAAATAACAATATTCCTCCAATGTTATGATTGGGAAAACAGGTACAGAGAGTGTTCGAGGATGTGTCTCAGGTAGCTCAGGTGACAAGCGGAAAAGCCCAGGCTCCAGCCCAGGCAACTTTGACCTCCAGGCACCAGATTTTACCCGTTTCACTACATTGTGCTTTTAAGAAGACAGAAACTAGAGGGTTCTTCTCCTCCTTCCTACCCTGCCCTGTACACCCCCTCTCTTGGCTTCTTCCAGTCCTGTGTACCACTCCTGCTTCACACCGACATGCTTATTTGAAAAATGCAGCCTGGGAAATGGACTGTTTGGGATCATTATGGTTTGAGGATTATCCTGGGACTTGGGAGAGGGGAGGAGCCATGCTCTGCGGGAAGAAGATAGGGGTGGAGGCCCTCAGAGAATTGAAGAGGACAGGGCCGGCAGGAGGCAGACACGGAGGAACACAGCCTTCTCAGCCCACCCTTCCTCTGAGGGGTAGCACCCAACCAAGGGAGGACCTGGCCAGGGAGGTGGCTTGCGTTAGGGGCTCCATGCATCCTTCAGAGCTATATTCTTGACCCCCTGCACAATGCCTGGAACTTATATTTGTTGAATGATTGAGTAAATGAATGAACTAACTCTATAATACACACTCTTCTACAAGTTTTTTTTTTCCCCACTTAGGTCACATATTGAGTTTCCCTTATTGCCATTGCATGGATACATTTCCCTTTTTCTCAAGCTCTTCCCTAGTAACAAAACATCTAGAGTAGATGTGAAAGCATCTGTTTTTTGGCTTTTTTTTTAAAGCCACAAGTCCATTCTGTGAGCATCCCTGCAAGGACTGCCCATCCATCCTTGATTGAGTCCCACCCCCTCTGCTCCTTTCCTACCAACCTCACTAGCCTTTCCTGCCTTGGCATCACAATCCTTGTGAATTGAATGACTTCTGACTTCACTTGATTAATAAGTTTTGTACCGTTAGCTCTCTAGAAATAATCAGTCATCCTTAAATATTCTTTTAAAATTATTTAAAAAATTTTAATGTTGGAGATCTTGAACTCAAAACCCAACAAGTCTAAAATGCCTTTATTAAAGCAGCATAAGGTTGCCTGCCACATGATCTAAATGCTCAATTAAATATTTCTTGAATAAAAAATGAGGCAAGTGGATCAACTTCTGGGGAATTAAAACATCTGTGTCCTCCCTCAGCCCTGTCACTTACTTGCTGTATGATCTTAAAGCTACTCATACATTGATGTGAACTATTAAAAAACGTTTGTATTATGATTCAAAGTTTGTGACGGGGAATGTGGTAGGCAGAATAATTGTCCCCCCTCCCCAAGAAAAGATGTCTGCATCCTAATCCCCAGAACCTGTGAAAAAATTAGCAAAGGGGAATTAGGTTGCATATAGAATTAAGGTTGCAATTTAGATGACTTTAAAATAAGATTATTCTGGAGTATCCAAGTGGGTCAATGTAATTACAAGGGTCCTTAAATGTAGAAGAGGGAGGCAGAAGAGTCAGAAGGAGATGTGTCTACAGAGCGGTCAAAGAGATGCAATGCTGCTGGCTTTGAAGCAGAAGGAAGGGGTGAGCCAAGGAATATGGACAAAAAGCTGACCAAAGAAACAGATTCTCCTCTAGAACTTCCAGAAAAGAATTCAGCCCTGTTCACCCTTTGATTTAAGCCTAGTGAGACCCATGTCAGACTTATAACCTACAGATATGTAAGATAATAAATTGGTTTTGTGTTAAGCCACTGAGTTTGTGGTAATTTGTTTCAGCAGCAAAAGAAAACTAATACCGGGATTAATAAAATTTAAAACAATAAAGTCCCCAGAGAGAGCTTTAATAAGTCCTTTGATGTTACATGACTAAATTCAATCAAATATATATTTTTTAATCAGTTTCTTTTAAAAAATTACCTAGGGGCTTCCCTGGTGGCGCAGGGGTTGAGAGTCCGCCTGACGATGCAGGGGATGCGGGTTCGTGCCCCGGTCCGGGAAGATCCCACATGCCATGGAGCGGCTGGGCCCGTGAGCCATGGCCGCTGAGCCTGCGCGTCGGGAGCCTGTGCTCTGCAACGGGAGAGGCCACGACAGTGAGAGGCCCGCGTACCGCAAAAAAAAAAAAAAAAAATTACCTAGATAGTAGTCAAGACATGTGCTGCTGGCATAACGATAGACCTATAGATCAATGGAGTAGCATTCAGAGTCCAAAAATAAACCCATATGTTTATGACCAATTAATTTTCAACAAGCATACCGAAACAATTCAAGGTGGGGGAAAGAATAGACTTTTCAACAAATGAAGCTGGGGAAAACTGGATATCCACAGGTAAAAGAATGAAGGTAGATTCCTATTTCACACCACATACAAAAATTAACTCAAAATGGATCAGAGACCAAGGTTTAAGAGATAAAACAATAAAACTCTTAGAAGAAAATATAGGTGTATATTTTTAGGACCTTGGATTAGACAGTAATTTCTTAAATATGACATTGAAAGCCCAAGCAATCAAAGAAAAAATAGATAAATTGGTCTTTATCAAAATTAAAATATTTTATGCTTTAAAGGACATTAATCCAGAAAATGAAAAGATAACTCACAAAATGGGAGAAACTACTTGCAAATCATATATCTGACAAGGGGCTTTTATACAGAATATATAAGGAACACTTACAACTCAACAATAAGTCAACCAAATTGAAAAATAGGCAAAGGATTTGAATATACATTTTTTTCAAACAAGATATACACATGGTCGATAAGCCCATGAAAAGATGTTCAACATCATTAGCCATCAGGGGAAATCAAATCAAAACAAACATGGTACACTTCATACTTACCATAATGGCATATTAAAAAACACAGGTAATAACAAGTGTCACAGAGGATATGGAGAAATTAGTACCCTTGCACATTGATAGTAAAAAAGTAAAATGATGCAGCTGCTTTAAAAAGTGGTTTGGCAGTTCCTCAAAAGGTTAAACACAGGGTTACTATATGATCCAGCAATTCCACTCCTGTGTGTATACCTAAGAAAGTTGGAAAAGTATGTCCACATTAAAACTTGTACACAGTGTTCATGGTGGCATTATTCGTAAGAGGCAAAAAGTGGAAACAATGTAAATGATCACCTGGGGAATGGATAAATAAATGTGTTATATCCATACAATGGAATATTATTCAACCATAAAGAGGAATGACTAGTGATACACACTACGACATGATTGAACCTCAGAAACATTATGCTAAGTGAAAGAAGCCAGGCACAAAAAGGCACATATATATTATATGATTCCATTTATATGAAATGTGCAGAATAGGAAATTCATAGAGACAGAAAGTAGATTGGCAGTTTTGAGGGCTGAAAGGCAGGAGGAATAGAGAGTGACTGTTAATGGGTACAGGGTTTGGGGGGGATTCAGGGAGTAATTAAAATGTTCGGAATTAGATAGCAGTAATGTTTGTGCAACTTTGTGAATATACTAAAAATTGCTGAATTATATACCTTAAATTGGTGAATTTTATCATGTGTGAATTATTTCTCAAACAAAAGTACCTAGAAAAAAATCTGGTAACAACCAGATTAAAAAATGGGCAGAAGACCTGAATAGACATTTTTCCAAAGAAGACATAGAGATGGCCAACAGGCACATAAAAAGATGCTCAACATCGTTAACCATCAGAGAGATGCAAATTAAAACCACAATGAGGTATCATCTCACACCTGTCAGAATGGCTATTGTCAAAAAGTACACAGATAACAAATGTTGGTGAGGATTTGGAGAAAAGGGACCCCTCGTAGACCGTTGGTGGGAATGTAAATTGGTGCAGTCACTATTGAAAACAGTATGGAGGTTCCTCAAAAAACTAAAAATAGAACTACTAAATGACCCAACAATGCCAATCCTGGGTATACATCTGAAATAAATGAAAACACTAATTTGAAAAGATACATGCACCCCAATGATCATAGCAGCATTATTTACAAATTGCCAAGATATGGAAGCAACCTAAGCGTCCATCAACAGATGAATGGATAAAGAAGATGTGAGATTATATATATATATATATATATAATATATATATATATACAGAATACTAAACCATAAAAAGAATAAAATTTTGCCATTTATGACAACATGGATGGACTTGGAGGGTATTACACTAAGTGAAATAAGTCACACAGAGAAAGACAAATACTGTATTATATCATTTATATGTGGAATCTAAAACATAAAACTAACTAGTGAATATAACAAAAAGGAAACAGACTCACAGATATAGAGAACTAGTGGTTACCAGTGGAGAGAGGGAAGGGAGGAGGGGCAAGATAGGGGTAGGGGATTAAGCGGTACAAACTACTATATATAAAATAAATAAGCTACAAGGATATATAGTAAAACACAGGGATTATAACTAATATTTTATAACTATGAATGGAATATAACCTTTAAAAATTGTGAATTACTATGTTGTACACCTGAAACTTTTATAATATTGTACAGAAGCTATACCTCAATAAAAAAAAGTCAGCAGAAGGGCATTCTAAATACGCAAAGATGACTGATGTACCTTTGTGAAAATACACTTGAGGATATAATCTAACTCAGCAAGAGATGATGTCCTGGATCACAGACTTAAATAAAATCTTAAAACCTTAAAGAAAAAAAAGTGTAAAAACAATACCTAGAAACAATTCTGGTTTTAGTAATTCGGACCACACAGAGCTGACTAAAGAAAAGCTAATTATCTCTCTTTTCATTCCTCTTTTAAACTTACCCTTCCATAATAAAATTTAGATCTATTGCAGTCTTTTCTTCTTGCCTATACATACACAAATGCACATAAAAGGAGTTTTATCTTTGTTCTTTATTTTTACAAAAATGAGGTCAGTCTATATACAGCTTGCTTTCTTCACTTAGCTCCTCAGGGACATCCCACCAAGTCAATATATATTGATTTAATTTGTACAAGGTTCATAACTTTGATCTCTCATAATTTATTTTTCCCCCAATCTGATGGTTTAAAAATGGTATCACACATAGGAAAAAATGGTATCACAATATACCAAAACATCAAGTTGTATACCTTAAATATATACTTTTTTTTTTTTTTTTTTTTGCGGTACGTGGGCCTCCTCTCACTGCTGTGACCTCTCCCGTTGAGGAGCGCAGGCTCCGGACGCGCAGGCTCAGCGGCCATGGCTCACGGGCCCAGCCGCTCCGCGGCATGTGGGATCTTTCCGGACCGGGGCACGAACCCGTGTCCCCTGCATCGGCAGGTGGACTCTCAACCACTGCGCCACCAGGGAAGCCCCAATATATACAATTTTTATATGTCAAAGTTATCTCAATAAAGTTGTTAACTTTACTTTTTGTTATTTTTGTTTAACATTTTATTGAAGTGCACATATCAGCATATATCTCAGTGAATTTTCGCAATCTGAGCACACCCTGTAACCAACACCTCAGATTAAGAAACAGGACGTTACTGGAACATATGCATTTCCTATGACCTAGCAATTCTACTCCTAGGCATATACCCAAGAAATGCAAATGTATGTTCACCAAAAGACAGAACTTAAATTTGATAACTGTTACCATTTGTCACATTCCTCTTAAATCTTAATATATTTTAATAAAAGAAATAAAGCATTGCAGTTAAAGATGAAATCCCTTTTGACTTCAAATCCCAGGTGTATTACCCTCCCCAGGCCCCTGGGCCCTGAGACAACCACTCACAGATTGGGTATTTTTAGGCTTTTCTTGCATATTTATATTCATGAATTCATTGCATTTTCCTGACTCCCAGTGAGACTGAGCATCTTCTCCTATTTCCTCTTCTATGAATTGCTTCTTCATACACTGGCTCATTTTTCTATTGTGTTGTCTTTTGTTTATTAACCTGTAGGAAGCCAGTTTATTAAGATATTTTCCATTTTCTGTCATTTTTATTACTAACATTTTCCCTCACTTTTTCTTTTCATTTTGTTTATGATATCTTTTGCCTTGCAAAGAAATATTAATTTTTATGCAGTCAAACATGTTTTTTTTTTCTTTAATTTCTCTGGGTTTCCTGTCCTGCTTAAGAAGACCTCCCCATCCCCAAGGTTATACAAATATTACCTCATATTTTCTTCTGTTTATTAGTTTATTTTTTCTATTTACATTTATTTGCAAAGCACCATATTCCAGACACCACATGGGACACATATGGATATTCTGGACTGGACAGGGAGAGAGTTTCAAAAACTCTCTTGAAAAGCTAAATTGGAGCCACTTTTGTCTTCAAACGTTTCCTATATGGTGAGAAAGCAATATATACAACTAAAAATAATTAGTCCAGCTGCTAGCCTAGCATTTGCTGTTCTGTTAGCAGGAAGTTGAGAAATATTAACCATTTGATAAAATGAAATCAGATGAGGGTCTTTTAATCTGTGACTTTTTTCCGGTGGTACTTGAAAAATGTGATAGTCCTGAAACTATTGTAGTTTCTTTACAGGTAATGACAAGGCCCAGGTTTGAGTATTGAGAATAGCTGAAAATAATTGCTTAAATTTAAATACCAGAGAAAGCCATTTTGGGCGTTTGCAATTTCTTTACCAAGGCTGGCTCTCTGCTCTGTTGTCCCTCAAGAACAATAGACTTTTTAACACCAAAGGGGGATGGAAGAAGTGAGGAGGCTAAACAAAATTGTCATTGATCCTACTACCCAGACTCCTACAATATGCTGTATTTGATTTCATACTTTCCCAGCAAGGACCAAAATGCACCAGCACCTTTCACTGAAAACTGTCACCCTGAACGAACTTTGAAGAATACAGAGTTTGCGCTTACTTTGTTAAGCGGTGGTGAGCTGCTCCGAGTTTCTGGGGCAGTTTCACCCTAGCTCGCTTCAGGTAGTTTGATCAGGCAGCCACCCTGGGATATAAACAGAAACTGATTTAATTGAAATCCTCGGTAACGTCCCTGCGCGCCCCCTTCCGGCTGAGTAAGCGCACATCCCTGCATGATCCATATTCATCGCAGCTGCCACTAATAGAGACGTTGACGGACAAATTGCTATCCGAAAGGGCGGGGGAAGTTCGTTTTGGAAAAAAGGTAAATCGTGTAAACTTTCCTTAGATTATTTTTCAACAGTTGGTAGAAGATAAATCGACAACCCATTCAACTCCCCCAGAAAGTTTCCCGTGAATTAATTGAGGGGGGGAAAGGGATGTTTTGTTTGAACTTTACAGCCTTTTAAAAACCTTTTTTTTAATTTAATTTAATTTTTTATTGAAGTGTAGTTGATTTACAATGTTGTGCCACTCTCTGCTGTACAGCAAAGTGACTCAGTTATACACATATAGACTTTTTAAAAAAATATTCTTTTGTATTATGGTTTCTCACAGGAGATTGAATGTAGTTCCCTGTGCTATACAGTAGGACCTAAAAACCTTTCTTGAAGGTGTTTTTTTCCCTTAAAGATCAGAGGGAAGCATCTTTAGTGAGAGAACCAACAGCTGGACTGAGACAGCAGGTGCTTGGAACTCCTCACCAAATTCTCTTCCCTGGTTCTCTGAGAGAGGAAGTTGCCACAGTGTCCTTACTTTTGCTCCCTGACTTGGTTTGCAAGCTTAGCCACATACCCTGTACCACAGAGCACCGGGTTAATGATTTATCTAATGAGGGTAGATACCATATGCCACTTCAACGCTGCATTTTTTTCTGTTTTTCCAGACTAGTCAGCTATTATACATTGATGACATAGCTTAATGCTGTGTCACTAGACTGTTCTAGAACACAAGTATTTATGTTCACAGTGTTGCAAGGAGCAAAAGAACTTCCCTGTTTGATAGTACGATGTTTCTGGTAACACTGAAAGGAAAAAAGAAAAAGTGACCCAAAGAGACAAGATAGCATGTGAGTAAGGTTAGATCCAATTGGATCTCAGATCTGAGGGCATTTTAAAAGTAGATTTTTATTGAAGTGTAATATACATACAGAAAAGTACACAGCACAGGCCATTAATGCTCAGCTTGGTGAATTTCCACAAACTTCACACTCTTGTGTAATGTTCATAGATCATAAAACAGAACATTATCACAACCACAAGAGACCTCATGTCTCTGCTAACCAGTCACAAAGGCCCCTAAGTTAATCATATGTTCCTTCTGACATCATAGATTAGTTTTGCCTATTTTTGAACTTTATATAGATGGAATCATATGTTTTGATATCTGGGTTCTCAACTTTAAGTTTTTGAAGTTCATCTATGTTGTTGCATGCAACTGGAGTTTGTTCATTCTCATTGATACATAGCATTTGGTGGTGTGTGCATACCACAATTTATTTATCCTTTCTATCATTGATGGGTATTGG
Organism: Physeter macrocephalus; assembly: GCF_002837175.3. NCBI lineage: Eukaryota > Metazoa > Chordata > Mammalia > Artiodactyla > Physeteridae > Physeter > Physeter macrocephalus. Next base: position 80,014,700 of record NC_041225.1, read on the forward strand.
GGCGGTTTCTAGCTTTGGATTATTATGGATACTGCTGCTTTGAACAGTCTTAAGCCATATATATGTGTGTGTGTATATATATATACATATATGTGTACATACACATTTCTTTTTGGCATGTATACCTAGGAATGGAATTGCTGGGTGATATACATATAATTGCATATACACATATGTATATGTGTATGCCAGTTTTCCAAAGGAATTGTACAACCATTCTTTTTTTTAAAAAATTAATTAATTAATTAATTTTTATTTTTGGCTGAGTTGGGTCTTTGTTGCTGCACGTGGGCTTTCTCTAGTTGCAGCAAGCGGGGGCTACTGTTTCGTTTCAGTGCGTGGGCTTCTCATTGAGGTGTCTTCTCTTGTTGAGGAGCACGGGGTCTAGGCACATAGGTTTCAGCAGTTGTGGCACGAGGGCTCAGTAGTTGTGCCGCACAGGCTTAGTTGACCCACGGCACGTGGGATCTTCCTGGACCGGGGCTCGAAACTGTGTCCCCTGCATTGGCAGGTGGATTCTTAACCACTGCGCCACCAGGGAAGTCCCCTGTACAGCCATTCTTGTTGCTGTATATCTTCGCCAACTTAGTATTTTCTGTCTTTTTAATTTTAGCCATTCTGGTGGGTATGTCGTGGTATTGTATTGTACTCTGTTTGGTTGTTTTTTTAAACTTTTTATTGAATTATACTATACATACAGGCATACCTTGTTTTATTGCACTTCACTTTGTTGCACTTTGCAGATATTGTGCTTCTTACAAATTGAAGGTTTGTGGCAACCCTGTGCCAAGCAAGTCTATTAGGGGTATTTTTCCAACAGCATGTGCTTACTTTGTGTCTGTGTCACATGTTGGTAATTCTTGCAATATTTCAAACATTTTCATATTATTATATTTATTATGGTGATCTGTCATCAGTGATCTTTGATGTTACTACTATGATTTGCTGAAGGGTCAGATGATGATTAGCATTTTTTAGCAATGAATTATTTTTAAATTAAGGTATGTACATTTTTAAAAATTATTTATTTATTTATTTTTGCTGTGCCAGGTCTTAGTTGTGGCACGTGGGATCTTCGTTGTGGCAAGTGGGATCTTTAGTTGCAGTGTGCAGACTTCTTAGTTGTGGCATGCAGACTCTTAGTTGTGGCATACACACAGGATCTAGTTCCTGGACCAGGGATCGAACCTGGGCCCCCTGCATTGGGAGCGCAGAGTCTTACCCACTGGACCACCAGAGAAGTCCCATGTACGTTGCTTTTTAGACGTAATTCTATTGCACACTTAACAGTATAAATATAACTTTTATATGCACTGAGAAACCAAAAAAATTCATGTAACTCACTTTTTATTTTGATTTTTGCTTTATTGCTGTGGTCTGGAATGAGATCTGCAATATCTCCAAAAAATGCGTGTATAAAAAGTGTAGAGTTCATTGAATTTTCATGAACTGAACACAAGTATGTCATCAGTACCCAGATCCAGAAACAGCACATTACCACTATTCCAAAAGCTTCCTCATGTTCCCTTTCAGGCACTACCATAACTCCCACAGAGGGATAATTTCTATGCTGACCTCAAACTCATAGATTAATTTTGACTGGTTTGTACTTTGTGTAAATAAAACCATAAAGAAAGCACCTTTGTGTGTCTGATTTCTGTCACTCAACACGAGTAGTGTATGAGAGTTCTTTCTAGTCATTCCATCTCCTGACTAATACTTGGTATTTTCCATCTTTTTAACTTAATCACTCTGGTGGATGTATAATGTATTGCATTATAATTTTTTAGAATATCATGCTATAATTTTAAATTGCTTTCCCATGATAACTGATAAAATTGAATATCTTTTCATATTTTTATTGGCCATTTGGATCTCTTCTTTTGTAAAATCTAAGTCTTTCTCCTATTCTTCTATATGATTGTTTGTCTTTTTCTTATTTGTCAGAGTTAATCATATTCTCATAAAGTTAAACATACACCTACCACATGGCCCAACTATTTATGCTTCTAGGAATTTACTCAAAAGAAATAAAGACATGTCTACAAAATGAGTTGTCTGTGAATGTTCGTAGTAGCTTTACTCATAATAGTCGAACATTGGAAGCAACCTAAATGTCTATTAACAGGAGAATGGATAAATAAAGTAAAGTATATTCATAAAGTGAAATACTATCCAGGAATAAAGAGGAAGGGACTACTGATAACATACAATGATATGAATGAATTTCAAAAAGATGCTGAGCCAAAGAGGCAAACACAAGTGTACCTACTGAATGATTGTATTTTTGTAAAGTTCTACAACATAGTTAATCCATGATGAAAGAAATCAGAACAGTGATTGTTTCTGGGAGATGAGGCGAGAAGGAGAGGATTGACTAGAAGGAGGCACAAGTAGCTTTCTGAGTTTTGGGGTATGGTTTATGCAGGTTTATGTGTTTGTCAAAACTGATTAAAATATACACTTCATATCTGTGCATTTTACTATGTGATAATTATACCTCAATTAAAAAGTAATTTAAAACATTTCCTATATATAATGAACCTGGTTTACATAACCCCAAAAGGTAAAGGGATGAATTAAATCAATTAGAATACAAAACTGGTTATTTGGGGAGAAGGAATTCTAATGTTTTTACAACGTGAAGCTAGGAGGCTGAGGGTGAGCTGTTAAAGTGAATCATTAATGTTTTTATTTCTAAAGAAAGGATGCACTTTACAAAATTGAGATAATATTCATTTTGTAAATTATTCTGTCCTTCATGCTGCCTACATGCTGACTATGTCGGTGATTTTTAATAATATTTTTAGCGAGAGTTTCAAAGAAAGAAAATTTACAATTAATCAATACATCAGTTAATTACTTTCTGAAGTTTTTTTTTTAACACTTTAGGCAAAATGAGGAGAATTCCTATTTTTTGTTACAGTTCTATTCTGCTTTTCAATGGTTGATTTTCAGATTCATAAATATGTACAATGTTTTTAAAGGAGTTTAGATAGGCATTTTGAAATAGACCAGAAGTTGTTACTTAATTTATATATCATGTCAAAGATGTACATGATAGGGCTTCCCTGGTGGCGCAGTGGTTAAGAGTCCGCCTGCCGATGCAGGGAACACGGGTTCGTGCCCCGGTCCGGGAAGATCCCACATGCCGCGGAGCAAAAAAAAAAAAAAAAAAAAAAGATGTACGTGATAGAACCCTTTTGGAAGCAGTAAGACTACATAAAGCAGAAGCCCCTACTATTTTATTGTAATTTTGTTATGGACCTGGGTTCTTGGATTCTTTAATCAATAGACATTGATAAGAGGCCTGACAAGGAATTCAGGCAAGGCTTTATTGGCACTTGTGCTGCAACATGAGGGAGTGAAAACAAGTAACAGGTTCCCTTGCTCGCTCCCACAGTGGGGTGACCTGGTTCCTTAAATGAGGTGAGGGTAGAGGCAGATTGGTGGGGGCCAGAAGGGTGGCTTAGGTGGTCTGCCCACCCCCTTGGTGGTGCTGTGTGCTGGGATCATGCACAGTAACCCTGCTTTTGCTCCTGGCACTTCAGAAGTGGCAGTTGGGGTTTGGCCTTTTTGTATCTTGCTGTTCATAATTTGCCCCCACTGAGCATGCATGCAGTTATTTTTAATCCCTTATAGTTTCTTTGTATTCTGTTGCTTGAAGAAACGGTTGTCCAGGTACAAGCACTACAGTAAAGGGCCTCAAGTCCCAGCCTGTCTCAATTTGACTTCTAAAAATTTATCCCACCCAAAGAAAATGTTTAAGCAAGCAAAACCAGTCACTGATACAGCTTTTCCTTATAGCACTGACTGTGATATAGTTTAAAAACTGAAAATAGCCTAAGTATCCATCATTAGAATATCTTAGAAAATTATGGTACATCAACAGAGTAAAATAAGAGGTATTAAAATGATAATTAGGAAGACTTCGAAATATGAAAAAGGAAAACATAAAATAGAAAAATATGATAATTCTTTAAGAGTTATCTATGTAAGTAAAAAACAACACAAAATTTAAAAATAATTGTGTTAGGATGATAGCTTTGTGGATATTTTTAAATGTTTTAAAATTATATCTTATAAAAAGTCTTATAAATAAAAAGTTAAAATTTTTTCTTACTCCCAAATTTGCACATCACATTATTATCAGAGGTTTCACATTTTAAATTTCCTACTAATAATCTTATCAACCTGAAATATCTTGCCTGGATACACTGGGATTTTCAGAAGTAGCAATGTTTATTAAAAGCAATGTTTTGTTTTTAAATCAGATAGACCTTATTAGTAGCCATAGTTTTGGTATCATAAAGTTGTCCTGTAATTAAGAATCCAGTTTAAGCTCGTTCAACTCCAACTTTTCAAACCATATTTGCCCATGAAACCATGAAATCATTGTGGTGGTGTCTCCCACAATCCTGTACCCCTACCTTCCACCCCCTCAGCCCCATGGGGCACTAGTAAAATCCCAAGGGGCCTAGGGCTGAAGAGCACACCTGTACCCTACCTTCTGAATTACTAGTGTGGATTTAGAACCAAGAAGCAGAAATATAAGGCAACTGCTCTACTAACACCAAGAGCTAAAATGGTACTGTCAAGCTCTCCTGCTTTGTTTTGAACCCGTATCTCTTAAACATTTTTTTAACACTACCATAATCTCTTTATCATATCTTAAAATCATCTCCAAAATCAGACACCCATTGGTGACACCCATTACAGTCCCATTCTGGCTCCTCATGTGCTCAGTCCAAGAGCAGATAAAATCCACAGCTGCTCAGCAGGCTAATTGGCAAGCTGTAGCTTGTGGCCAGAAGTTCTTGTCCCAGCTTCTTCTCTCCAAAAAACAACAACAAAAAAGGAGTGTGTTCATTTTCAGGTACCTTCCTGCTAAGCACACTCGTTCAATCTCAGCTTTGTTCTCTGTAATCACACCAACAGCAGGGAAGACTGATGTGGGGGAGAGAGAGAGCATCCATCTGAATGTTGCATAACACAGGATTCAGAGAGTGTGGTCCACCACCTAGCTCGGACCTATTCCTAAGTGTGTCAGCCTACCCCATCTCTTACCTCCTTGCTTCACACTGTATGTTTTAAGGTAATTCAACAAACTGTGATTTGAGCATCTTTATTTGATCTGTGCCTTTCTGCACAATGACATGGTCTAGGATAGCTCGCCTGGTAGGATGCTTGCGAACCACAATGCATCAAGTTAATTTTCCACATTATGGATTAAAATCCAGCTAATCTGATTCTAATACCTGCCGCCTTAGGAATTATGCCACAACAGGCTCCTTGAAGAAATCATATGTTCTCAAAATCATTTTTTTAAATAAATTTATTTATTTTATCTTTGGCTGCATTGGGTCTTCATTGCTGCGTGTGGGCTTTCTTTTGTGTGTGTGTGTGTTTCGAGCGGGGGCTACTCTTCATTGCCGTGAGCGGGCTTCTTATCGCGGTGGCTTCTCTTGTTGTGGAGCACGGGCTCTAGGCGCGCAGGCTTCAGTAGTTGTGGCACATGGGCTCAGTAGTTGTGGCTCGTGGGCTCTAGAGCGCAGGCTCAGTCGTTGTGGTGTGCGGGCTTAGTTGCTCCGCAGCATGTGGGATCTTCCCAGACCAGGGCTCGAACCCGTGTCCTCTGCACGGGCAGGCGGATTCTTAACTACTGTGTCACCAGGGAAGCCCCTCAAAATCTGTTGATTTCCAACAATTAAAACATTTTATTCAGAGGAAGAAAGGGTACTTTCTCTGAAACCAGGTAGGAAGATGAGTGTTCAAGACCATAAAAGGAGTCATTAGAAGCCTGGAGAAAACAAGACATTTTAAAATGAGGTCATGGAATGAGATTCAACATACATCAATGGATCAGTAGAATTTTTGTTAAAAGTAGCTTGCTAGAAAAGCCTACAAATAATGACTAGCTCAGTAACGATGAACCTTTTGCAGTTAGTTTCTAAATACAGTTTCCTACTAGAAAGAATGAAGCTTCTTGAAGAAATGGCTAATTCCAGGTCTATTTTTCAAGTAGAAAATATACACAATGAACACTGGACCAGCTTACCTTACCAGATATCAAAGAAGTTATCAAAGATTAATAGGACCATGTCAAAATTGGTCAGAAACAAACTTGAAGACATTCCTACTGGCCAAAGATGGGACAACTTAAGCATCAATACAAATAATAGCTGTAACTATTTACAATAGCCAAGACATGGAAGCAACCTAAGTGTCCATTAACAGATGAATGGATAAAGAGGTGGTAAATATGTACAATGGAATATTACTCAGCCATGAAAAGAATGAAAAATTGCACTTGCAGCAACATGGATGGATCTAGAGATTGTCATACTAAGTGAAGTAAGTCAGACAAAGACAAATATCATATGATATCACTTATAATGCAGAATCTAAAAAATAATACAAATGAACTTATTTACAAAACAGAAATAGACTCACAGACATAGAAAACAAACTTATGATTACCATAGGGGAAAGGGGAAGGGAGGGAAAAATTAGGAGTATGGGATTAACAGATACACACCACTATATACAAAATAGATAAACAAAGGTTTACTGTACAGTACAGGGAACTATATTCAATATCTTGTAATAATCTATAATAGAAAAGAATCTGGAAAATCATGTATATATATATGTATAGCCAAATCACTTTGCTGTACACCTGAAACTAATAAAATATTGTAAATCAACTGTACTTCAATTAAAAATGTAAAAAAAACTGCAAAAAAGTGTTCTATTAGGGACTTCCCTGGTGGCACAGTGGTTTTGAATCTGCCTGCAAATGCAGGGGGCACAGGTTCGAGCCCTGGTCCAGGAAGGTCCCACATGCCACGGAGCAACTAAGCCCATGCGCCACAACTACTGAGCCTGCGCTCTAGGGCCTGCGAGCCACAACTGCTGAACCTGCGTGCCACAACTACTGAAGCCCGTGTGCGTAGAGCCTGTGCTCCACAACAAGAGAAGCCACTGCAATGAGAAGCCCGCGCACCGCAACGAAGAGTAGCCCCTGCTCGCCGCAACTAGAGAAAGCCTGTGCGCAGCAATGAAGACCCAATGCAGCCAAAAAAAAAAGAGAAAAAGAAAAAGAAAAAAAAATTGTTCTATTAAACAAATGAAAGCAAGTTAATAATTAAAAAAAAAGAATAACAGCTGTAATGAATTAAAACACATTATGTGTAAATAGTTCAAAATTATACTTCAAAAAAACTCACTGATCATTTTTGGAGAATGCTGGAGAACCAATTCATTATTTCTAAAAAATGGACTGTGATACAAGAGAACCTGTTGAAGCTAATTAATTTGTAGTTTTTCAACTAAAACTGCAAGGCTGGACCTTGTTACTTTGGATCCTTGAACATTAAGATGGAGATCATTCTGTTCTATGCTGCTCATAGTTTACTGAATTCTGTAAAAGAAACAGTGGGTAAGAATGCTTTTACTGTATTTTTAACAAATTTTTACTGCAGAATCATAACCCCAGTTAGCTATGTAAAAACGTTAATGAATGATGACAGAGATAGAGAAGAAGAGGCGTCATCATACATAGTTAAACAAAACATGTTATTCTGTTCTAACAGATTGCAACCCATTAGTCATTTGTGTTAGTTTTACAGGAACATCTCCATTTAACTTTGCACTGGTATGTTTCACAAGTTTCATTGTGGGCCATTATTCCTATACATTTATATTTAAAACTGCAGGAGACAAAAATATTACAGCATTATATATTTTTAAAAGGACCAACCAAATTAAATTAAATGTCATGAACTTTACTTCTCTCTGTAGGTTTATTTTAAATTATCACTTTATCCTGCATAAAGCAATTTTTCAAATGGCATGTGACTTTTCCATTCTAATAAATGTATTTAGAATACCGTCATGAAAACTACCTACTTTGCATCCTACTCTATAATTTTCTATCCTGTCCTACGTGGGTGGAGATTACCCCATTTGCTCAATGCATTATTAGGTCAATTCACAGTAACTTCCATGGTCATAGTATATGACCCATTCCAGAATAAAGGGGGTTTGAGGATTCAAGTTATATCAATTACACTCTTTCAAAGAAGGACGGGAAAATGGACTTTAAAATGAGTGAACTAAGAGAAAACAGGCTTCTAGACGTCTGCTCCTAATTATCGGTTTTAAAGGGTATACCCTTGGGAGTGGTCACACCAAGGGTACATACAACACTTTTTAACTCCTCAAAGGCAACAATATTCACAGATAAGGGTGAATTCAAGAAAACAGAAATCCCATTGTTGCCAGAAGGACATGTCAAACATTTGTATTAAACATCACTTTGAAAGGCTCTGTACTTCTTGTTAGTTACCGAGGAGTATGAAACATAATCATTATTCTCAAAAGACTAACTAACTTTGATTAAGAGCTTCCCATGTACCATGTTCAGCTCTATGTGTGTGTATCTTATACATATATATCAAAACCTCACTCCAACCTCCTCAGATAAGTATGGTTATTTCCACTTTAGAAATGGAGGAACTGAAGCTCAGTGAAGTTAAGTAACTTGCCCACGGTCACACAGCAAGTTCAGTATTGGATCTGGGTTTGGAACCTTAACAGTCTGTCCTTAGAGCCTGAGCATTTAACTATTACGCTATCTTCTCCACTGCAAGTTTGGTCAAGAATCAGAACATTTACATATCCTAGTTAAGATGTGCAGATGGGTAGGTGAGAGATTTTGGTTTTAGTACTTACTCTGACATTTTAGTCGATTCTCTTTGTACCTCATTTTCTTCATCTATCAAATGAGAATCACAACATGTCTATCTTATGTAAACTATCATGCAATTATTACAGTAATTATTGTGAGTGCTTTAAAGGACAAATATTATACAAATAATAAAGTGCTGTTTTTTTTCTAAAGCAACAGAGGGCCCCCATCTGTCCCTGTCTTTGTAGGGTCAAGGTGTGGATTGATATTCTAATTCAACAAATTGAGCATCTACTGTGGACCCAACAAATGCTTTGCACTACTTGTGTAAAAGGTGTGTGAACAAGATATGATCACTACCTTTGTTGAGTGTCCAGTCTCAAGTCAGAGACAAACATTAAACAAGCAAGTACACAAATATGGGTGTAATTTTTAAATTGTGTTTTAAAGGAAATAAATACTTGTCAGGAAAGAGAACAAAAGAATGGACTTGAAGGATATGTCTTCCATACTGGTGGAGAGAAGTACACAAATATGGGTGTAATTTTTAAATTGTGTTTTAAAGGAAATAAATACCTTGTCAGGAAAGAGAACAAAAGAATGGACTTGAAGGATATGTCTTCCATACTAGTGGAGAGAAGAATTGAAAGTATGGTTGACTAAATGGGAAAAGAATTTGAAAAGGAATAGATACACATATATGTATTACTGAATCACTTTGCTGTATACCTGAAACTAACACAACATTGTTAATCAACTATGCTCCAATATAAAATTTTTTTTTAATTTGAAAAAAAGAAAAAAAAAAAAAGAAAGTATGGTTGAGGGGGTGTGGTATATGAGGCAGGTAGGAGAGGTACCAGCGTAGGGCTAGGGCATGACGGCCCTGTAGTGGGTTTTGTATTTTATCCCAAGTGCAATGGGAAATCACTAGCGGGTTAAAAGTGGGGGCCTGGAATGGTCAAAGAGTTGAAGGTGTTTGCAAAAGTGACTACACTGATGACCCATGATGTCAGGGCTGGATGAGGGGTCGAAGAGAGGGTGGGACTGCAGGATGGAGAGAAGACGGCTGGTCACTGGCCTGAAGGGCTTGGTAAAAGGTGAAAGGAGTGTTGCTGGAGTTACTGGAGAAAGAGGAAAGATAGGACAGCGTGTTTGAATGAGTGAGGAAGGCAAGGAAATTTCTGGTCCATGTTATGATCATGGGAGTGGGTGGTGGTGACAGAGTAGAGGAAAATGTGGCTGAAGATGTGAAGTGAGAAAACTAAAAGGCCAGGACGACTTGACTGACCTGGGAAGAAAAGTTTCAGCTCCCAGAAGGCTCAAGCTGGAGGGGTTTGTATAGGGCTGACCCCTGCTGGTCAATTCTGGTAGAAGCCCTGAAGCCCAGCTGCTGGCTGAGTGGAACCAGAAGCTCAGCGAAAACTGTAGCCGCAGGCAGCAAAGGAAGAGGGCTGTTTCTACTTAGACATGACCTTTTCACTTTTCAAAATGTCTCTGCCAGGGGTTTTTGGCTCAGAATGTCCTCACAACTAAAGCACCCTTTATAAATAATCCTGGGCTCATGTTATCAAATAATGAAAATGCAATGCATGAATAGTTGGAGAACACAAGTTTCTCTCTAAATTTTGTTTTTAACTTAATAAAGTGAAACATACAAGTTATAAAGTACACAAATCTTAACTGTAAATCAAGATGAAATTTTAGAAATATACAAACCCATTACATTACAAATATAATTAAAATATAGGCTATACCAGCAACCCAGAAACCTCCCTCTTGCCCACCCCCAGTCACTACTTACTCCACTATCCTAACTTCTAGCCACTATCCTGACTTTTAACAGCATAGATTAGCTTTGTTTGTTCTTGGACATCATATAAATGGAATCAAACAGTATGTACTCTTTTGTACTTTGCTTCTTTGACTTAACGGATGCCTGTGAAATTTACCCATGTTGCATGTAGCACTAGTTCATTCCTTTTTTTAAAATTCCATTTTAAAAATATACCATTATTATTTATCCATTCTCTTGCTGATGGCCTTTTAGGTTGTTTTCAGTTTATGAATTTTACACTGCTATGACCATCCCTTTATATATGTCTTCTGTTGATTGTATGTATGTATGTATGATAGATGTATAACTAAATATGGAATTGCCAGGTCACTTTAAGTGGATACTATCAAAGGTTTTCCAAAGAGGCACTCCCACCAGCAGTAAATGATAAGTTGTTTCACATTTTTGTGAAACATTTTTGCTAACACTTGGTGTTATTAGGTGTTTTTTTTTTATTCTAGTGTATAAAGAAGAGACTTCAAGAGAACCCCTTGGAGAATTTGACCTGTGTCCCTTGCAGTTTGTGTGGTACAGAGGTGAGTGCCAAACCTAGTTCTGAAAAAATTCTCCAGACCAAAGTGGCCGGTTGTGGCAGAGTACAGAGGGCTGCATTTAATGTGTGACATTCCCTCTGAGGGCAGGGCAAAAGCTGGATGGCTCTTATGGACCAAATGCAGGTCTTGGGTCCCTCTTGGATCCTGTCCTTAGCAGCCATGAGATCCCAACAGAGAGGTGGCCTGAAAGACTAAAGGGAGTAGTCAAGAATGGCAGTTAGAGGAGGGACATGGCCAGGGTCAGAAGAAATGTCATCAAAGAGCCCAGCATGGGAATTTCTGAGAGACTCAAGAAAGGGCCTATAAGAGGAAGATCTAGCCTTGGGGGTCTGCCTGCCCCAGAGGGCACCTTCATGAGGCACCGGTCAGTGAGATTTTTCTGTCCCTTCCTGTCCTGGAAAAAGAGCAGAGACAGCCTGGTGAGGGCCAGGAGAGAAGAGGAGAACCACAGTGGGAAAAGAGATCCAGAGCTGACCATGCCCTCTTCCCCACTGTTGCCCCCAAACCCCCTCCAGCCTAAAGCAGGCCAGAGCTGAGAGAAGGGGAGAGGTTCAAATGAGGTAAGAGCTGGAGCTGTGATTAATACATACCCTGAATATTTTAATTACTTAAATATCTCTGATAAACGCCCCCCAAAAAAACTTGTTCTCCCTACAGAATTGCCTACTTCATTTAATGGCAACTCCATCCTTCTAGTTGTTCAGGCCCAAAGCCATCGATCAGATCATCCTCTGTCTTCTCTCACACTTCATATTCTATCCATCAAAAAATCCTGCCATCTTTACCTTAACATGTTCTATGTTTTGAAAAGGGAGAGTGGTCAAATATGGTTTTGGTGTTTTCTGTATTTAGGATGTCCTGAATTGTTCACTGTTGGCCAACTTTCAAGAGAATAAGAATTAGTACAGTTTGTAGGTTTTCTAAGTTTACATAGAAATGCTCTGTTCCTTCTGTTGCACATGCTTATGCTACTAAAGGCTAAGTCATCAAAATCAAGACCAAAACCTAAGAAAGGAACCAACAGTTCATTAAAGTGAAATGATTGTGGTTACTACTAATTCATATTTCATACAATCCAGTAAAAGGAATTGTTGGTACCAGATAAACACAGAGGAGCTCAATCTTGTAGATGAAGGTTTGATTTGGACATAATTATCTATGAATATGGGTTTTAAAACAAATATAAAGACTTAACTTAGAGTTTCATTATGTTTTATAATCATCACTGCCTTCATGTTTAAGTATCTGTTTAAGTCCACCTAATAAAGGAGGAATACATGTTTGTGTATGGGGTTTGTAAATATGAATGCAATGAACTATAACTTTAAAAAGAACACATTGGGTTTTTTTTTTAAAAAACTTCTTGTTAATCTAGCTGATAGAATTATTTGAAGAACTGAGCATATAATAAGGAGTTATTTATTTATAAATAAGAATATTTTCTCCCCAAAAGCTTCAGATACTTTAATTATTCTAGGATTCTTTCAAAAACTAAAATTCAAGGGGCTCTATTTCCAGAATGACAGCATGAGGTGCTCCGTGGATCTGTTCCCCAGCAAAATAACTATAACTGGTGAAAAGTATAAAAACACCCATTTAAAATCTCTGAAAATTGTCCTAAGTTCATATAGCAAATGAAGAAATATTTTTTCAAGGAAATCTACTAAATTTCAGTATGAACAACAAGAGTCTGTGACACTTGAGCTACAACTTGCTCTCTCTCTCTCCCCTACTCCAGCTCAGCTTGATGGAAGCTCCAATCCAAACAATTTGTCCAGAGAGATAGGGCTTCCTTTCTCCTTAGTTCCTAGTCAAGGGATATGGTATATCATCAGGAGGTGCCACCAGCATCTCTCATCTACTCCATCTTTGAGTTGCACAGGCAAGATTCCTGGTGAGTGTGGCCAAGAAGATGAAGACTCACTTCCTCTATCCAGCTCTTACTCATATGATGGAGGTTCTACCACAGGCACAGCAGACTGAGAATCCTGGGCCCCCACTTGCCCTTGCCTCAATTTACTTGAAAGGTGGAGGTTTCCACACCAGAACAGTCAAAACAAGGATACGTGGGGCTACCACCCCCATCCAGATGTTTGTAAAGCAGTTAAAAGTCATTACCAACTCCAGCTCCAGAGCAGTGGATCAGAGATATTGCCCAGTGGGAGGTGGTCTATAAGAGCAAAGAGTTCCAAAGCTCTCTCTAAAGGAACTAACTTTATTTCAACTGTCATAAGAATCAACAAACTTAAAGGTAGATCAATAGAGATTATATAATTCAAAGAACAGAGAGGGAAAAAAATGAAGAAAAATGAACAGAGCCACAGAAAAACATGGGACACCAACAACCACACTGACATATGTGTAATGAGAGTAGCAGAAAAAGAGGAGAGAAAGGAAAGGACCAGAAAAAATATTCAAAGAAATAATGGTTGAAAACTTCTTCAACTGGATGAAAAACAGTAATCTACACATTCAGGAAACTCAGTAAACTCCAAGTAGGATAAACTCAAAGAGATCCACATGTAGACACATCATAGTAAAAATGTTGGAAAGCAAAGACAAAGATAAAATCTTGAAGGCAACAAAAGAAAAACAACTAATCATAAGTAAAGGAAGCAAAACAATTATAAACTGACTTCTTATCTGAAAGAATGAAGGCTAAAAGGTACTGGAATGACATATTCAAAGTGCTGGAAGTGTCAACCAAGAATCTCATATCCAGCAAAACTATTTTTCAAAAATGAAGGCAAAATAAAAATATTCCCAGATAAATGAAAACTAGGAGAATTCCTTGTTAGCAGACTCACCTTACAAGAAATATTAAAGGATTTTAGGCTGAAAGCAAGTAACTCCAGACAGTAATTTGAAATCAATATTTTTTAAAAGTACTGGTAAAGGTAGTTATCTAATTATGTAATTATTTTAACCTGGTTCCCATGCATCGGCAGGCGGACGCGCAACCACTGCGCCACCAGGGAAGCCCACCTGTCTTTTTTTTAAGTTGGCTGAATTGTTTAATTTCAAATTCATGTAGTATTTTATATTTAAGTCACATTACTCTTTTTGTTTACTTTTAAAAATTAATATGTAGTTATATAATATTATAAGTTACAGCTGCACAGCATAGTGATTCACAATTTTAAAGGTTATACTCCATTTATAGTTATTATAAAATGTTGATTATATTCCCTGTGTTGTACAATATATCCTTGAAACTTATTTTATACATAATAGTTTGTACCTCTTAATCCCCTACCCCTATCTTGCTCCTCCCCACTTCCCTCTCCCCACTGCTAACCACTAGTTTGTTCTCTATATCTGTGAGTCTGTTTCCTTTTTGTTATATTCACTAGTTAGTTTTTTTTTTCAGATACCAACATATAAGTGATATCATACAGTATTTGCCTTTCTTTGTGTGACTTATATCACTTAGCATAATACCCTCCAAGTCTACCCATATTGTTGCAAATGGCAAAACTTCATTCTTTTTTATGGCTGAGTAGTATACTGTTGTATATATATATACTACATCTGTATTCATCTGTTGATGGACTCTTAGGTTGCTTCCATATCTTGGCAATTGTAAATAATGCTGCTATGAACATTAGGGTTCACATATCTTTTCGAATTAGTGTTTTTGTTTATTTCAGATATATACCCAGGAGTGGAATTGCTGGGTCATATGGTAGTTCTAGTTTTAGTATTTTTAGGAACCTCCATAGTGTTTTCCATAGTGACTGCACCAATTTACATTCCCACCAACAGTGTATGAGGGTTCCCTTTTCTCCACATCCTGACCAACGTTTGTTATTTGTGTTCTTTTTGATGATAGCCATTCTGATGGGTTTCAGGTGATACCTCATTGTGGTTTTAATTTGCATTTCTCTGATAATTAACTATGTTGAGTATCTTTTCATGTGCATGTCTATGTCTTCTTTGGAAAAATGTTTATTCAGGTCTTCTGCCCATTTATTATTGGGTTGTTTTGGGGTTTTTTTTTTTTTTTTTGATGTTGAGTTGTATGAGCTGTTTAGATATATTGGATATAAACTCCTTAATATTAGCAAATATTTTCTCCCATTCAGTGGTTGTCTTTTCATTGTTGGTGGTTTCCTTTGCTGTGCAAAAGCTTATAAGTTTGATTATTTCTCATTTGTTTAGTTTTGCTTTTATTTCCTTTGTTTTAGGAGACAGATCCAAAAAAAAATATTTCTACGATTAATGTCAAAGAGTGTTCTGCCTATGTTTTCTTCTAGAAGTTTTATGGTTCCCAGTCTTACATTTAGGTCTTTGATCAATTTTGAGTTTATTTTTGTACATGGTGTGAGAAAATGTTCTCATTTCATTCTTTTACATGTAGCTGTCCAGTTTTCCCAGCACCACTTATTGAAGAGACTTTTTTTTCTCCACTGTATATTCTTGCCTCCTTTGTCATAGATTAATTGACCATAAGTGTGTGGGTTTATTTCTGGGCTCTCTGTTCTGTTCCATTGATCTATGTGTCTGTTTTTGTGCCAATACCATAACGTTATTCACCTTCTCTTAATTTATTTTAAAGCAGTTGTATAAAACAATATGTATATAATTGTATTGTTCAGCCCATAATATGTAGAAAGGTATTATCTTTGACAATAGCAGCATGAAGGAGATGGCGGGAGCTTTGTGGAGTCAGTAAGGAAAGTACACCAGATGGTAATTATGATCCACAGGAACAAGTTAAGAGATCAGAAGTGGTAAAAAAGGAAGGTTAATGTAACAAATTCTATATATATATACTTTCCTTTCTTCACATAGCTTCCTTACTAGACATAAAATTATATAAGTAGTAGTTATAATAATGCATTTTGAGTTACATATAGACAATATGTTTAACAATAATATTACAAAAATGTGAACAGAGAATAGAGATATGTATGAATGATATTTCTATACTCACTGAATTTGAGTTAGTATAAGTCTGAAGTTTATTCTGATAAGTTAAAGTATATATAGTAAGCCTTAGAGCAATCATTAAGAAAAAAACTTTAAAAATTTTTTTAATAATTAAAATATTACAATGGAAAATATTCAATCAATGCAAACAAAAGCAGTAACGGATGGGCATTCCCTGGTGGTTAGGACTCTGTGCTCTCACTGCTGAGGGCCTGGCTTTAATCCCTGGTCAGGGAACTAAGATCCCACAAGCCGCACAGCACCACCACCAAAAAAAAAAAAAGAAAAATAGAAAGAAAGCAGTAAAGGAGCACTAGAGGAACAAAAAGACAAGGAATGTATAGAAAACAAAAAGTAAACCGTCACATGTAAATCCAAATGTGTCACTAATAATAATAATGTCATTATTTAATCAAATTACTTGATTTGATTTAATCAAAAGGCAGACATTGTCAGACTGGATTTTTTTTATAAACCCAACTATATTGTATAAAACTTTAGGTTTAAAGATACAAACAAGAAGCTGGAGTGGCTATGCTAATATCAGACAAAATAGACTTTGAGGCAAAGGAAAAGCTTTACTAGAGATAAACAGGAATATTTTATAATGATAAAAGGGATAATCCATCAGGAAAATATGGCAATTTTAAACCTATATTCACTTAATGACAAAACCCCAAAATATATGAAGCAAAACTTACAGAAATGAAAGAAGAAATAGTCAGTTCAACAATAATGGTTCGGGACTTCCCTGGTGGTGCAGTGGTTAAGAATCCTCCTGCCGATGCAGGGGACACAGGTTCGAGCCCTGGTCTGGGAAGATCCCACATGCCACGGAGCAACTAAGCCCATGTGCCACAACTACTGAGCCTGCACTCTAGAGCCCACAAGCCACAACTACTGAGCCCACGTGCCACAACTACTGAAGCCCGTGTGCCTAGAGCTCGTGTTCTGCAACAAGAGAAGCCACTGCAATGAGAAGCCCGCATGCTGCAACGAAGAATAGCCCTGGTTACCACAACTAGAGAAAGCCCATGCGCAGCATCGAAGACCCAACACAGCCAAAAATAAAATAAATAAAATAAATAAATTTATTTTAAAAACCCAAAAAACAAAAAGCAATAATGGTTGGCCACTTCAATACCTTACTTTCAATAATGGAAAGAACAATGGGCAGAAGATCAACAAGGAAATAAAATACTTAAAAACACTAAAACCCAACTAGATTTAACAGTCATTTATAGAACACTCCATCCAAAAGTAGCAGAATATAATTCTTCTGAAGTTCACACAGAAAATTCTCCAGAATAGACCACATGCTAGGCAATAAAACAAATCTCGATAAATTTAAAAGTATATAAATAGTATGATGTACACTCTCTGGCCACAGGGAATGAAATTAGAAATCAACAACAGAAAGAAATTTGGGAAATTCACAAATATGCAGAAATTAAACAATATATTCCTAAATAACCAAAGGGTCAAAGAAGAAATCACAAAGGAAATTAGAAAATACTTTGGAATGAATGAAAATGAAGATACAACATACCAAAATGTATGTGACTCAGTTAAAGCAGTGCTTAGAGGGAAATTTATAACTCCAAATGCTCCGTATTTAAAAAGAAGAAAGGTCTCAGGACTTCCCTGGAGGTCCAGTGGTTGAGATGCCATGCTTCCACCGCAGGGGGCATGGGTTTGATTCCTGCTCAGGGAACTGGGATCCCGCATGCTGCACGGTGCAGCCAAAAAATAGAAAAAAATAAAAAATAAAATTAAAAAAAAGAAGAAAGCACTCAAATTGATAACCTAAGCCTCTAACTTGAGATGTTGGAAAAAGAAGAGCAAACTAAACCAAAAGCAAAAAAGGAAGAAGGAAATAGTAAAGATTAAAGTGGAAATTAATGAAATAGAGAATAGAAAAAAATCAACAAAACCAAAAGTTGGTTCTTTCTTTAAAAAATCAACAAAATTGACAAAATTTAGCTAGATTGCCAAGAAAAAAGAAAGAAGACATAAATTACTAAATTTAAAAATGGAAGAAGGGACTATCAATCTTACATAAATAAAAAGGATTACAAAGGAATACTATGACCCATATGCCAATAAATTAGGCAACAACTGAAATGAACAAATTCCAAGAAAGACACAAATGACTGAAATTGATTCAAGAAGAAATAGAAAATGGCAATAGACATGATACACAAAGAGATTAAATTAGTAGCCAAAAACCTACCCACAAAGAAAATCCCAGGCCCAGCTGACTTCACTGGTGAATTCTACCAAACATTTAAAGAAGATTTAATACAACTTCTTAAAAACTCTTCCAAAAGATAGAAGAGGAGGGAACACTTCTCAGTTAATCCTGTGAGGCCAATATTACCTTGATATGAAAACCAAAGACATCACAAGAAAGAAAACTACAGACCAATATCTCTTAAGAATATATATGCAAAAATTCTTAACAAAAGATTAGCAAATTAAATTCAGCAATATATAGGAAGGATTATACACCAGGACCAAGGGGGATTTATCCCAGGAATACAAGATTGATTTAACATCCAAAAATCAATTAGTATAATATACTATATCAGTAGAACAAAGAACAAAAACTACATGAACATCTCAATAGATGCAGAAAAAGCATTTCACAAAATTAAACACATTCATTATAAAAGCACTCAACAAACCAGGAATAGAATGGAATTTCCTCAACCTGATAAAGGACATCTATTAAAAAATCCTCTACTAATATACTTAATGGTGAAAGACTGAATGCTTTCCCTTAATGCCAGGAAAAGACAAAATGATGTCTTTTTTCACCATTTTTATTCAACATTGTACTGGAAGTTGTAGTCAGGGCAATTAGACAAAAAAAATAATAAAGTGCATCTAAATTGGAAACAGAGAAGTAAAACTATATCTATTTCTAGATAATATACTCTTATACATAAAACATGCTAAGGAATCCACAAAAAGTTATTAGAAACAGTAAATAAGCTCAAGAAGATTTTATAATACAATATCAACATACAGAAATCGATTCTATTTCTATACTTTAGCAATGAGCAAACCAAAAATGAAATTAAGAAAACAATTCCATCTACAATAACATCAAAAAATAAAATATAATCAATTCTTGTTATTCACAGTAGTTATGTTCTGTAAAGTCACAATGAACACTGAATTTAGTATATACTGAACCATTGCTCATAGAGTAAATACACGGTAAGGTTCCTATGAGTCTCTGGTCACAATATTTTCATCAATTGCTCAATACGTAAGCTTATCTATGTGTGTTCTGTTTAAAGACACCTGATTTAGTGTGATTGATTCTTAACATTGAACCTGTAGTCAACAACACTATGACTCATGCTTGAATGAAGTTTATCTAACATGTATTTTTCCCATAAGGCACATATAGCTTTCTGTGTTCAGAAGCACTAGACAGCACTTCTGCACTGTAATTGGGGACCATTTAAAAAAATGTGAAATCAAGAACAAAAAGTACAAAAAATATGTGGAAAATGTGGCACTAAGTAGACCATGAAAAGAACACTTGTATACAGCATGAGAGCTGAAAAAAAGGCAGAATGTTGCCTTATTTGACTTCATCTAGGGATGTTCATGTCAGGCAATTCAAATATTTTGCTGCTCTTGCATGTCTACAAATGACTGCTAAAGTGCTGTGAGAATTGATTTGGGGATTATAAATAAATTTTAGAGAACAGAAAAATTCACTAATAGGTAATCCATGATTAATGAGAATAAACTGTACCTAAGAATAAATTTAACAACAGAAGTACAAAAACAACAGAAGTACAAATTTAACAACAGAAGTAACAACAGAAGTACAAAACTGAAAACTATAAAACATTGTTGAAAGAACATTTAATAAATGAAAAAAGTCTCATAGTCATGGATCAGAAGACTTAGTATCATTAAGAGATCAATTCTCGGAATGATCTACAGGTTTAACATAATTGCTATCAAAATCCCAGCTTGCAGAAATTGACAAACTGATCCTAAAATTCATATGAAAATTCAGGGGCCCCAGAATAGCCAAAACAATCTTGAAAAAGAATAACAAAGTTGGAGGACCCACACTTTCCAGTTTCAAAATTTACTGCAACGCTACAATAATCAAGACATTGTGATACTGGCATACAGATAGATATGTCAATCAATGGACTATAATTGAGAGTCTCACACTGATGATCCGTTGATTTTCAACATGAATGCTAAGACAATTCAATGGGGAAAGAACAGTCTTTTTGGAAAATGGTGCTGGGACAATTGGATGTCCACACACAAAAGAACGAAGTTCATTCCGTGCCACAAACCACATACAGAAATTAACACAAAATTGATCAAAGACTTAAGTGTAAGAGCTACAGCTATAAAACTCTAAGAAGAAAACATGGGCTTAACTCTTTGTGACCTTGTATTAGGCAATGATTTCTTAGGTATGACATCTAAAGCACAAGCAACAAAAGATAGAGACTTATATCTAGAATATATCAAAAACTATTACAACTTGGGACTTCCCTGGTGGCGCAGTGGTTAAGAATCCACCTGCCAATGCAGGGGACACAGGTTTGAGCCCTGGTCCGGGAAGATCCCATATGCCGTGGAGCAACTAAGCCTACAAAATCCTGTAGAAGTCTCCTCATATTCTTAATGAGGAAACCGAAGCAAAGAAAAGTTAAATCACTTACCCGTGGGGACTTTGCTGGCGGTGCAGTGGTTAGGAATCCACCTGCCAATGCAGGGGACACGGGTTGGAGCCCTGGTCCAGGAAGATCCCACGTGCCGCGGAGCAAGTAAGCCCGTGCGCTGCAACTACTGAGCCTACACTCTAGACCCTGCGGGCCACAACTACTGAGCCCATGTCCCACAACTACTGAAGCCTGCACGCTTGGAGCCTGTGCTCCGCAGCAAGAGAAGCCACCGCAGTGAGAAGCCTGCGCACCGCAACGAAGAGTAGCCCCCGCTCACCGTAACTAGAGAAAGCCCATGCACAGCAACGAAGACCCAACACAGCCAAAAAAAAATAATAAATTAATTAATTTTAAAAAAACTGTTACAACTTAACAAAGACAAGTAGCCCAATTAAAAATGAGCAAAGGATCTGAATGGACAGTGCCCCAAAGAAAATACATAAATGGCCGATAAACACATGAAAAGATGCTCAACATCATTAGCTATCAGATAAATGTAAATGAAAACCACAATGAGATATGCTGTAATCAAAAAGACAAATAATAACAAGTATTGGCAAGGATGCGGAGAAATGGGAGCCCTCATACATTGCTGGTGGGAGTGTAAAATGGTGTAGCTACTTCAAATAACAGTCCAGAAGTTCCTCAAAGGTTATACATAAAGTTGCTATGTGATCCAGCAATTCCACTCCTAGGTTTTACCTCAATGAAATGAGAAATTAAAATATATGTTTGCACAACTTGTACTTATATACAAAAAATTGTACCTAAATGTTTATAGAAACATTATTCATAATAGTCAAAAAGTTGAAATGACTCAAATGTCCATCAAGTGATGAATGGATAAACAAAATGTGGTATACCCATACAATAGAATTATTCAGCAATAAAAAGCAAAGAAGTTCTGATATGTACCACAACATGGATGAACCTTGAAAACATGCAAAATGAAAGAACCTAGTCACAAAGGCCATATAATGTATGATTCTATTTATATGAAATATCCAGAAGAGGCAAATCTATAGAGATAGAAGGTATATTAGTGGTTGCCTAGTTCTGGGGGGAATGGGGGAATTGGGGGTGAAACGTAAGGGGTATAGGGTTTGTTTTGGAGATAATAAAATATCCTAAAATTAATTGTGATGGTGGTTGCACAACTTGGCGAATATTCTAAAAGCCATTGAATTGTACATTTTATTTAAATTATTTACTTATGGCTGCATTTGGTCTTCGTTGCTGCGTGCGGGCTTTCTCTAGTTGTGGTAAGCGGGGGCTACTCTTTCGTTGCGGTGCGCGGGCTTCTCATTGAGGTGGCTTCTCTTGTTGTGGAGCACGGGCTCTAGGCGTGAGGGCTTCAGTAGTTGTGGCTCACGGGCTTTGTTGTTCCACTGCATGTGGGATCTTCCCGGACCAGGGATCGAACCCGTGTCCCCTGCGTTGGCAGGCGGATTCTTAACCACTGCGCCACCAGAGAAGTCCCTATTTATTGATTTTTGAATTGTACATTGTAAGTGGGTAGATTTCATAGTATGCAAATTATATCTCAACAAAGCTGTTTAAAGAAAAAGCAAATGAGTTACAGTTTTCTAAAAGGATGTTAATTAAAGGATAATTCAAAATAACAAAGAAAATTGCTCTTTCAGGTAACCTTACCTAAAAGACTGTGCAAAGACAGAATGGAGGGAGAGATCAGAGGCAAGAAAACGAGTTAGAAAACTAAGGTGCTTGTAGTTAAGAATAAGGGTCTTAAAGATTGTGTATAAAGCAATTCTGCTTCTGGGCATTTACATTCTAAGGAGATATTTATGTATACAAAGATTTAACTACTAAAGATGCTTATTGCAACATTCTAATAAAACATTTATAAAATGTTTCTAAAAACACTTTAAAGAGCATCATTTTGCAGCTAAATCTGTGCACACATTCTTCATTATTTAATAAAGTTCTATCTATAGATTAAAAATCTCCTACTTTGCCAATGAAAATAAATCATTATGACCTTTCTTAGAACCACAATCCTAAAATGACTAACAAAGATATAACTATATAGACATACACACACACACACACACACACACACACACACACACACACACACACTGCTGTATGAGCTCCTAAAGACAGAAGTATCAATGCATTGCTCAAATATACTGGTGTTGGAATTGAGAAGGAATTACAGTGTTCTGTAGATATTGGAGGCTTTCTCCATGACCACCATCTAAACTGACATGGGAGCAGGGCAGGCAGCTCAATCAGAGGAGGGTGAGAATCCTCCAGAGGGGATATCAGGGGCAATTACTTGTCTATATCTCATTTCTACACTACACTATAAATTCAGTGAAAGTAGAGACACAATACTATCCAATTAAGAAATAAATAGGATTTTTAAAATCTTCAAACAAATTTTTTTCCTTCATCAGGCCAATTCTGACCCAGTTCTAGAGATCAGCCAATCCCATGCAACTGGCTTCTATTTAGGTTACCTAGACCAATGATACTGCAAGGGAGAGGGAATTACACTGATTGTATTAAACCCATCAGAGCCCTCCCTAGAAGCTGGGGATAGGGATCTGTCAATACACCCCCTGGGGTCTTATAGCTGCTACATTATTTGTAACGAGTGGATGGATGTTGGTAGAATGAATATCTTAAAGATGAAATTAAAGCCTATGATAGCAGAATTCAAATGTCAAGAGAAATTGCATTGTATTGCAATAAAAGACTTTGCAGACATGATCACAGAACTGCTAACAGCGATTTGAAAAATCTTAAAGAACAAATGAAATACCAAAAGACTAGACATATGTAGACAGTATTATAAGATGGGGGATGGTGAGGGTTAGGTGGAGGATCAACTCTTGTCAACTAATATAGCAACTTAAACTAACTCTAGGGCTTCCCTGGTGGCGCAGTGGTTGAGAATCCGCCTGCCGATGCAGGGGACACGGGTTCGTGCCCTGGTCCGGGAAGATCCCACATGCCGCAGAGCGGCTGGGCCCGTGAGCCATGGCCGCTGAGCCTGCGCTCCGCAACGGGAGAGGCCACAGCAGTGACAGGCCC
>NC_041225.1:80038626-80124044 GCF_002837175.3 Physeter macrocephalus
CACACACACACACACACACAAAAACCTAACTCTAAGACAGTGGTTCTCAACTCCTGAGTGTCAATGAGACATTTTTAAATACTACAGTTCTTGATGGCACATGTGACTGGATTGAAAGAAGCAAAGTTTCACTAAACAAGTCAGCAGTAATTACAAGGTACTGGCTACCCCAGGATAAACATGTCTGAGATTCATTGCGTAGTGAACAGCTGTCGCTTTGGTTTCCCAGCATCCATTCCCCACTCTTCAGGGAAAATAGCACACCAGAACATCCCTGGAGAGCCGCCTCTTCTCTGTTCTCAATCGGTGTGGCTGGAGCACTGGGGCTCCCTCAGTCAATAAACATTTCACATCTCCTTGGCCACAGTGATTGGTCCAAACCTGACCAATTAGAATGAGGACCAGGATTTTTGTTTGGTTCTTGGAGGAAAGAAGCTCTTTCTTTCCTTCTGGATTTGAGGCAGAAAGGATGTGGAAAGAGCTGCTGCCTTCTTTTAGGCATCATGGAGTGGGGGATGGAGAAGGCAGCAGTGGAGTCTGTAACTGCCTGCAGCCACCAGGTGGAGCCCGAGCACAATGCAGAGATAACATTTTATGTGCCATATCTAGCTATGCTGGAAAATTTATTTATCTGAACTTTTCAGTTATGGGAGCTGTGTTTGATTATACCTTCTTATTTTCTATATTCTTTTTTTTTTTTTTGCGGTACGCGAGCCTCTCACTGTTGTGGCCTCTCCCGTTGCGGAGCACAGGCTCCAGACGCGCAGGCTCAGCGGCCACGGCTCATGGGCCCAGCCGCTCCGCGGCATGTGGGATCTTCCCGGACCGGGGCATGAACCCGTGTCCCCTGCATCGGCAGGCGGACTCTCAACCACTGCGCCACCAGGGAAGCCCAATTTTCTATATTCTTGATGCTCTGGCATTTGGGGCCTTGATCCTGGAAAGACTCCCCCTCCCAGGGCTAGCTAATTCTTAGCAAATGACTCTCCCTTCTCGTTCCCTCTCCCACACCCAGAGCGTGCCTTTGACATACAAACCAAAGAATCCAGAGCCAACCTCTCCGATTATTTCCTTTATCAAACTCTCACACACCAAGCCAATATTACCCCTGCCCTAAATCAACCCAGGGCCAGGTACCAGACAGCTAGAGACCATCCCATAGCCCAGAGCCTACTGGAATAAATCAAATATCCAATCCTAAACTTACTCAGTTACCTACCGTGGTTCACCCATTCTTTCTTATCAAAACCCTTTTAATGGCTCTGGGCCATGTTCTCCCCTCTCTAACCTCTCTGCCCCCTGACCAACCCTGGTCCTTTCCCACGTGGCCCTGTGTGGCATGCTGGGCCTCCTGCTTCTAGGGATCTGTGAGTATAAACTTCTTGTTTCATGACAATCATTTCCATGTGGGCATGTCTTACCCTACCTGATTAAAACAAATCCTGGGTACATTTTTGAACAGAAGTCAATGAATTCCTTCCTTATTATTTTTTTAAAATTTATTTTATTTATTTTTCGCTGCATTGGGTCTTTGTTGCTGTGCGCGGGCTTTCTCTAGTTGCGGCGAGTGGGGGCTACTCTTCGTTGCGGTGCGTGGGCTTCTCATGCGGTGGCTTCTCCTGTTGCAAAACATGGGCTCTAGGCACGCGAGCTTCAGTAGTTGTTGCACCTGGGCTTCAGTAGTTGTGGCACGCGGGCTCAGTAGCTCTGGCTCACGGGCTCTAGAGTGCAGGCTCAGTAGTTGTGGTGCGTGGGCTTAGTTGCTCCGCGGCATGTGGGATCTTCCCAGACCAGGGCTTGAACCTGTGTCCCCTGCATTGGCAAGCGGATTCTTAACCACTGGGCCACCAGGGAAGTCCCCTTTCCTTATTTTTTAAAAGCCAATACTGAAGCCAGTGCGCCTAGATCCTGTACTCCACAACAAGAGAAGCCACCGCAATGAGAGTCCTGCGCACCGCAGCAAAGAGTAGCCCCCACTCGCCACAACTAGAGAAAGCCCGCGCAGCCACAAAGACCCAACGCAGCCAAAAATAAATAAATAAATGAATTTTTAAAAAAAATTACAGTGCTGGTATCTGAAGAAAGACCATTTTTCTCAAAGGTTGATTACATGCTCTTGCTCTGAGGTGGTCTGGTTAATGTATAACTCAGATGCACGTTGTACATTGGGAAAGACCTACCACAAAGGGGGCACGTTATTTATTTTTTTCTTTCTGTCTTAGTTTGATTGTCCCACCATAGAAAAATTTGTGATTTTACTTCATCTGTGTCAGAAAAAGTCCTAACTGATACATATAATTATTGCACTGTGGAGGCCTCCTGTGGCTTTTTGGTTGTTCAGCACATATCCATTTCCCCTTCTTTTGGTAACCTCACTCTGGTGTCCTGTTAGGAATTCTTCCTGTTCTTAGTCCATATGCAGCAAATGGGTACCGTCCCTCCATCACTTGAGCATGTGACCAGGACTAGCCAAGTGTTGGAATTCCATTCCCTGGTCACAGTGATTAGTTCAGAGGAGGTAATTTGACCAAATTTGCCTAATCACAATGAGTCACAGGAAAAGACTTCTTTTCAACTGACTTTGAACCCAGAATGATATAGGATGGAGAACTGTTGACACCATCTTACCATCTCAAGCTAAAAGCTTGCCTGAGATAAAGCCAACACAATAGCAGTGTAATCAAGAGATGGGAAAAGAGAAATTGAGTCCTGATGTCATGATTTGAGTTTCTGATCACATTATGCTTGAAGTCCACCCCTACACTTTTCAGTTACATGAGTCAACTAATTTCATATTCTGATTAAGCCAGCTTAACTTAATTTAATTAAGCCAATCACTTGTTAGAGAAAATTCTCTTATGAAATTTTAGCTTGGTTACTCTTCAGTACTGTGCCCTATTTGAGTAGAACCATTTACTCTTCTGACTTGTGAACCCTGCAGAAATGTTGATGTGTAGACCTGGGCTAACTAAGATGAACAAAATGCACTAATAAAGGATACAGGTAGACATCACACAGACAGTGTTACCAAGCTCATACAGCTTACTACACAATAGGCCAATAAATCAAGAGATGAGGTGTTGGGGCAAGAAATAGTGACTATTTGGAAAGCCAGCAGACCAAGAAGATGGTGGAGTAGTGTCCCAAAGAACCATACCCAAGTCAGAATTCAGGCTTCTTTTATACTAAAAGGGGAGGGGGTGTGGCTGTTTGTTGCAAACTTCTTGGTGCTGGAATCCTATGTTCTTGCAGCTGTCTATGCAGGTCTGGCCACAATATTCCTATAAACCTCCAACAAGACAAATGTTATTCTCTGTTCTGTAACTTTTTATCTCCATATGAATGGAAAAGTGTTACACCTTTAAAAGTCAGAGCCTTGAGAATGTGCTATCATGTATATCTCAGGCTATAGGCAACATTCTTTTACAAAAGGTGCAGAGCCAGCATGACTAAGCACAGGCAGCAGAGCACCCGCGTTAGAGCTAAAGGAATAGACTTAATATGGAGTCAGGTTTGTTCTTCTGTGTTACAATGGTCCATCGTGAATATTCCACAGCTAACCTCTCAAGGTTCTCTAGAGAATCCATAAACAAATTGTTGCTAGCTGCCTCTAATCAGCACTTAACTAAGAAAAGGAAAACAAAGCTCACTGTTCTCAAATTGTAATTTTTCTCACTTCTTTCCTATTTTCCTTATATGAATCCTGTCCTCGTTTTCATTAGATAGAATCAATCAGTTTATCTTTCTAGTATACAAATAAAAAAGCATACTAGTAATTAATTCTTTGAATTGTTCTTTGATTTTTCTGACAATCTTATTCTCCCACAGCTAATTTATTAATGTTCTAGGTTACAAGCAAACTTTCTTTGGTGCCAGTTTTTTGTCACATTATAAGACAATTACCTCAAAGCAAATGAGGTGCCGATTTGTGCTCTATCACATCACCTTCTCAGCTCCAGGTTGTAGCAGATAGGCATCACCATGACCATGTGTATACTCAGTTATGGAAAATATTAATTTTTCACATTAGTTAAGATTTTGTGGCACTCTTGTGAAGAATTCATGGAATACCAGTTTGCTGCCAGACAGGTTTGTTGATCTCCAGCACAACTGTAGAATAGACTACTATGTGAATGCTTGGTAAGTTCTTCTAAGATCAGGTGGTAGGCAATAAGAACCCGTAAAGGCTTATTAAGAAAAGTCATTTAAATTTTTGATTGGGTTCATATTCTGAAATTCAGTAAAATGCCAGTTCAAATAAGGACACCAACATGGTCTTTCATGATATTTTGCTTGGTAAGATAAAGTAACATGGGCCATTGTGTGCCGCTAATTGAATAATCCAAAAAAACTGGGCTTCCCTGGTGGCGCAGTGGTTGAGAGTCCACCTGCCGATGCAGGTGACACGGGTTCATGCCCCGGTCTGGGAAGATCCCACATGCCGCGGAGTGGCTGGGCCCGTGAGCCATGGCCGCTGAGCCTGTGCGTCCGGAGCCTGTGCTCCGCAACGGGAGAGGCCATAACAGTGAGAGGCCCGCGTAACAGAAAAAAAAAAAAAAATTATCAATTTTTTCATTTAATTTATGTAAATAAAGTATCTAGTATGTATTAAGCACTGTGTTAGGTTTGGTATACAGGAGGAGACTGCACCTCTCCCCACAAAAATGTGATACGGAATAAATGCCTTATTAGAAATCTTCATGTGAGCCCAGAGGAGAGGTAGCAAATGCAACTTAGCTCTAACTACTCAATGGACTATTATGCCATCACTAAATACTATGCTTAAGAAAATTCATGATAGTACTAAAAATGTTTATATATGTAAAGGGAAAAAGTAGAACACAAATTTACATACAGATTTTCATCTTAATTATGAAAACCTAATCAAAATTCACACAGAAAAATACTAGAAGAAAATACACCTAAATTTTAACAGTGGTAGTAGGTTATGAGCTCTATTTTTTTCTCTTACTTTTCTAAGCTTTACCCTCCTCCTTCCATGTTTTCTATTACTTTTATAATAAAACACTTTAAAATTTATTATAAAATTGCTTAAAATAGTAAAAAGTAGACAAGTACAATGAACTTCTATGTATTTATCTTCCAGATTCAATGATTATCAAGATTTTGCCCATTTGCCAAATCTATCCTTCTTTATTGTTCCCCCAGCGTATTTTTTTAATTTTTAAATATTTATTTATTTTTATTTTTTTTAATTAATTAATTAATTTATTATTTTTGGCTGTGTTGGGTCTTCATTTCTGTGCAAGGGCTTTCTCTAGTTGCGGCGAGCGGGGGCCACTGTTCATCGCGGTGGGCGGGCCTCTCACTATTGCGGCCTCTCTTGTTGCGGAGCACAGGCTCAGATGCGCAGGCTCAGTAGTTGTGGCTCACGGGCCCAGTTGCTCCGCGGCATGTGGGATCTTCCCAGACCAGGGCTTGAACCTGTGTCCCCTGCATTGGCAGGCAGATTCTCAACCACTGCACCACCAGGGAAGCCCATTTATTTTATTTTATTTATTTTTTTGACTGCGTCGGGTCTTAATTGCAGCATGCGGGATATTTCGATGCACCATGCGGGCTTCTCTCTAGTTGTGGCACTTGGGCTCAGTAGTTGCGGTGGGCAGGCTTAGTTGCCCCGCAGCATGTAGGATCTTAATTCCCCAACTAAGGATCGAACCCAAGTCCCTTGCATTGTAAGGTGGATTCTTAACCACTGGACCACCAGGGAAGTCTCTGTATGAGTGTACTTCTGTGCAATTTTATCACATCTATATAGATTTGTGTAACCACCACCACAATCCAGATACAGAACTGCTCCATCATCATAAAGATCTCTCAAACTATACCTTTAGGGTCATACCCATCCCCAACACCTGGCAACTACTGATCTGTTCTCTATCTCCAAAATTTTGTCATTTCTAGAATGTTATATAAATGGAATTGAACAGTATATCACCCTTTTAAGAGTGCTTATTTTCACTCAGCATAATTCCCTTGAGATCCATTCAAGTTGTTGTGTGTACCAATAGTTTCTTTTTATTACTGTGTAATATTCCATAATCTGGATGTACCACATTTTGTTTAATCATTCACTCATTAAAGAACATTTGGGGGCTTCCCTGTGAGGTGGGTACTATTATCACTACTTTACAGTCAAGAGAAGACTAAGAGTTTAAAATCAACTACCTAAAGTCTCACACTTGGTAGAGGATCCCACATGCCGCGGAGCGGCTGGGCCCGTGAGCCATGGCCGCTGAGCCTGCGTGTCCGGAGCCTGTGCTCCGCAACGGGAGAGGCCACAACAGAGGGAGGCCCGCATACCACAAAAAAAAAAAAAAAAAAAAAAAAAAAAAAAAAAGAACATTTGGGTTGTTTCCAGTTTGGGGCTGTTGCAAATAAAATTGCTATGAACATTCCTATACAGGTTTCTTTGTGAATGTATGTTTTCATTTCTCTGGGGTAAGTGCTTAAGCATGCAGTTGCTGCGTTGTATGCTAAGTGACTTTTAGTTTTATAAGAAATTGACAGTCTGAGTGTATTATTTTACATTCTGACCAGCAGTGTATGAGAGATCCAGTTTCTGCATCCTTACAGCATTTGATATTATCACTATCTTTTATGTTAGTCATTTAATATTCTAATAGGTATGTAGTGGTATCTAATTGTGGATTTAATATGCATTTCTATGATGGCTAATGATGTTGAATATCTTTTCCTGTGAATCTAATGGATATTTAAAAAGTAATGTCAGATTTCCCTGGTGGCACAGTGGTTAAGAATCTGCCTGCCAATGCAGGGGACACAGCTTCGAGCCCTGGTCCGGGAAGATCCCACATGCCACAGAGCAGCTAAGCCCATGCACCACAACTACTGCGCCTGCTCTCTAGAGCCCGCAAGCCACAACTATTGAGCCCACGTACCACAACTACTGAAGCCCGTGCGCCTAGAGCCTGTGTTTCACAACAAGAGAAGCCACCGCAATGAGAAGTCTGCACCCCACAACTAGGAGTAGCCCCCGCTCGCCACCACTAGAGAAAGCCCGCATGCAGCAATGAAGACCCAATGCAGCCAATAAATAAATAAATAAATAAATAATCTCTAAGGATCCACCAAAACTTAAAGCAGTATTACTTCTGGGACAGTGAGAAGGAACTGGGGTTAATGATGAGTATTAAGAGGGACTTAACGTGTATCTGTAATGTGTTATATTTTAAGAGAAGAATGAATTCATGTATTATTTATGTATTTAATTATTAACTAAAACCAAAAAAGCACAGAATAAAAAACAGAAGCAGTATTTTTTTTTTTTTTTTTTTTTTTTTGGTACGCGGGCCTCTCACTGTTGTGGCCTCTCCGTTGCGGAGCACAGGCTCCGGACGCGCAGGCTCAGCGGCCATGGCTCACGGGCCCAGCCGCTCCGCAGCATGTGGGATCTTCCCGGACCGGGGCACGAACCCGTGTCCCCTGCATCAGCAGGCGGACTCTCAACCATTGCGCCACCAGGGAAGCCCCAGAAGCAGTATTTTATCATGGAAAGAACTCTGACTTCAAATCAGACAGACTTGGGTTTGAATTCTGATGTTCCTACCAAGTGTGAGACTTTAGGTAGTTGATTTTAAACTCTTAGTCTTCTCTTGACTGTAAAGTAGTGATAATAGTACCCACCTCACAGGATTGATGTGAGGAATTAGTTAAATTAGATAATATATTAAAAGGGCTTAGTATAGTGTGTGGCAGAAGAGTTGCTCAGTAAATAGCAGTAAGCTACTATTCCTACTAAGAATGAGACTTTGTTAGTGTTTAATTTATTTAGACCTTTGACTACGCTTAACCTCCAATAAATGGACTAGCGTTCATTTTTCAGGAATAGTATCATGCTGTAACATGCTTAGTGATTTCATTCCATGCTTCCTAAATGAGTAATAGGTTACGCTTTTAGGTTGTACAAAGTTGACACTAGCAAATCCCTAGTAAACTCTTTTCCTTGAGGTCCTCAAAATTTATGAAAATATCTGTAATGCTTAACAAAGCCTTTTTTCTACATCAGTGTAATTGTCAGAACAAATCAACGTGGAAAGTATCCCTGTCCCATAATCTTAACCAAAGAGTAAAGAGTGATCATTTATCCTTAACAATGCCCAAACAGGTTTGAACAGGTCTGTTTCCCTGTGGCAACTTTACATTCCAAGATGAAATCTCATCCAGATATTCAAAAGAAACTCAAGCTCTCTGCACTATTTGATAAATGCAGGTGCCATGTCACCGAAATTAAGTGACAGCTCTCCAACGTGAGTTAGTCCACGTTAGCACACCTGGGTTTCTCTGCCACTGTTGATGTCTGGTCATCAATGCCAACATTCTTCTAGGTGACAACACGTTGCATTTCTCATTAACAGTGTGAATTCGATTCAAGTGTCATGTGTCAGTTATCTATGTTTACCTGAACACACATAAAGAACTGATTGCATTTCTAGAAATGTTAATAAATGGGGGGTGAACATGGTGAATCTTGTTCTGATAATTAAGGAGAAAAAGGAAACGTAGGAAGGAGAATAAGGAACAAGTATATGAGGTGAGCCTATCTGATCGTCTTAATGCTCACCCAGTGAAAAAATAAAAGGGAACATGAATTTCAATGTTATTATTGTGATTTATAAAATAATAACAATAACTAATAATAATAATACTTTTTATAAATTAACAGAGTAATGCATTTATTGGGGGCAAAAAACCCAAACTGAATTATATAAAGTGAGAAAAGCTTAAAAAGTCTGGTCAGGATCACAAAGTTAAATCTTCTTAAAATGAAGACTAGAAGCCAGGTCTTCTTATTCATGGTTCAGGATGCTTTCCACTAGATTCATTATTCC
Source organism: Physeter macrocephalus (assembly GCF_002837175.3). Taxonomy (NCBI): domain Eukaryota; kingdom Metazoa; phylum Chordata; class Mammalia; order Artiodactyla; family Physeteridae; genus Physeter; species Physeter macrocephalus. Next base: position 80,047,500 of record NC_041225.1, read on the forward strand.
ATGATATACCTATATCCATTATTCCATCTTTTAACTTCTCTGTACCTCAGTCTACTCATCTTTAAAAGAAGGGGGTGGTAACAAGTCTGAAGGTAATCATGGGCATCTGTGGGCTATTTTCAATAATCTGCCAACTATCAGTGATACTGCTATTTCATGGCAGTGATACTGATTATTTCAGGGTATGCCACAAGTTACTGGAGCATGGGTCAGACAGTCACCTGTGCATGGTGAGCACATAGAGGATGGGCTCTGTCTGGCAACAGCTCAGAGCAACAGTCAAAATTAAACAGCAAAGCGTACTCTGGGGGGTTCTCGTGCTGGGAATGTTGGAAACCACTGAACTAGACTGCTATGTTGCTTCAGCAGTGGCAGAAAGAGAGTTAATTCCCGTTCACTCCTCTCTCTGTCTACACCTTCTCTGAAAGCCAGGACTAGGAGATGAGTCAGAGTTTGAAGAGGGCTCATGGCTTCCTCTGGCAGCTGTAGGTAAAGATCTCAGCTGGACTCGTAAAGACCAGAATACAGATAAGAAGTGATCCTGCGAAGGTAGAAGAAGCTGACCCTAGGCCTCCGGGCCAATGGAAGAGGCAGGGCTTGAGCTTTGTCTTATTAAGTTCTATTTTTATTTCCATAAACTCACATATTTTTATTTTAGACTCATTTGTTAAGCTTCAAGGCCCTGACAGCTTGTGACAAAAGCTCACGCTGTTCCACACGCTGCTGTTGGGGGATTTGGCCATGGAACATATTCCTTTTTCATCTTTCATTAGAAATTTAAATTTATCACTGCCCCCATCAGCATTGTGTTTCTTCTCTTTTCAATAGAAAATTATTAACATCAGATTTTTTGTGTTTTTTTTGCGGTACGCGGGCCTCTCACTGCTGCGGCCTCTCCCGTTGCGGAGCACAGGCTCCGGACGCACAGGCTCAGTGGCCATGGCTCAAGGGCCCAGCCGCCCCGCGGCATGTGGGATCTTCCCGGACCGCGGCATGAACCCGCATCCCTTGCATCGGGTTTCTTCTCTTTTCAATAGAAAATTATTAACATCAGATTTTTTGTGTTTTTTTTTGCGGTACGCGGGCCTCTCACTGCTGCGGCCTCTCCCGTAGCGGAGCACAGGCTCCGGACGCACAGGCTCAGTGGCCATGGCTCACGGGCCCAGCCGCCCCGCGGCATGTGGGATCTTCCTGGACTGCGGCATGAACCCGCATCCCCTGCATCGGCAGGCGGACTCCCAACCACTGCGCCACCAGGGAAGCCGTAACATCAGATTTTAATCACAGTATTGAGGTAACAGAGTATCTTATTTAGGTTAAAGATAGATAAATTCTGAACTTAACCAAATTTTATACATTTTATGTAGATAATTCAAATGATTCTCAAATTGAAACTTTTGCTGTTCTGAGAGTTTACTTTTCTTTCAGTGATGACAGATCACTTGGAGGTCGGGAGCTTACATTTTGATGTTGGATACTGATGTCAGGCACATTTTTCCCCCTAAATCATGTGAAAAGAGAAACTCAAACCTACTTGGTTATTTTTAAAACTTTTTGGTGGTACTGGATCCTTATTTAAAAGTCATCTATTAATAGTTAAATTCTGAGAGCAATGACAGCCTCAAGCAATGACATGAATGAATGAATTTCACAAACAAAATGTTGAGCAAAAGAAACAAAAGAATATATAGTGTCATTATTCCATTTATACAGTCAAAACTAGGCAAAATTAATCTATGCTGTTAGAAGGTCAGTAATGTTTTCCTTTGGAGTGGAGAGGTAGGGCAGTGATGGAAAGCAGGTGTGGCAACATCTTCTGGGGTGCTTGCAATATTGCCATTCTTGACCTGGGTGTGGTTACATAGCTGTGTTCACTTAGTGATAACGTCTTGGGCCATTAAAATATCATTTGTGCATTTTTCTATATGTGTATTATACCTCAATAAAATTTATTTTAAACTTTATACATTTACTTAAACATTAATTTTTAAACTCATGGGAAATACATGAAAACATCCCCTCTGTAAAAAAAGAAAACTGGAATATTTTAGTTAGGGTAAATCCTTTCTCATCCCTTTCAAATCTTGTACTCTCCCAAGAGGGTATCAGTTTATCCTTTTTACATACATTTATATACCTAAGTGAGGACAAAGAATATGTATAGTATCATTGTGTGTGTGTATTTTAAGTTCTGTGCTCTTTTTTTAAAAAATAAATTTATTTATTTTATTTATTTTTTTGGGGGGGCTGCATTGGGTCTTTGCTGCTGCGCACAGGCTTTCTCTAGTTGTGGCGAGCAGGCGCTACTCTTCGTTTTGGTGCGCTGGCTTCTCATTGCGATGGCTACTCTTGTTGTGGAGCACGGGCTCCAGGCACGTGGGCTTCAGTAGTTGTGTCACATGGGCTCAGTAGTTGTGGCTTGCGGGCTCTAGAGCACAGGCTCAGTAGTTGTGGCACACGGGTTTAGTTGCTCTGCGGCATGTGGAATCTTCCCGGACCAGGGCTCGAACCCATGTCCCTTGCATTGGCAGGTGGATTCCTAACCACTGAGCCACCACCAGGGAAGTCCCTCTGTGCTCTTTTTAAAACTGTGTGGATTAATAGACTTTGCATTGCTTCTTTCAGTAATACAGGGTATCAACAATATCACTAAGAAAACTTTAATAATTGTCACTAACTTATATATCATTTTGTAATACACTGTATAGACAGTTTTATCACATATACATTTTACTTTTATATGCATTATATATGTGATATACATTTCATTATAGTATAGGTTTATTATACAACTTGTAATAAAACTTATACAACAAAAGAGTCATTGCGTACCTGTCGGTCAGCAAGCCTCAAGGACAGAGAATTAAACCTGGAGACAGAAGCTTATAAGAATCAACAGTAAGTGGCTGAATTTAGGTAGCAACATACATAATGAAGTTTCAAAATTTGTAAAAGTGCTGCTGATGAGATTATGGTAGAGTGTCTTCTATATTTTATCTAAAAGCCTAAGGAAGCTCCCAAATCCAGGATTAAAATTTAATTTAAGCAGGATACACTATAATCTTGCTATTTATATTGCATAAGTAATAAAGGCTTGATAAAAAGAAAGCCAAGAAAAGCAAAAAAAGCAGCCATGGTTTATTTGGTAGCGAGTATTCCACCTACATCAACACACACACACAGACACACACACACACAGACACACACACACACACAGGTTAAAAAGTCAAATGGTTTAAAAAAGCTTTTAATGATGAACATCTACTCTCAATTTCTGCCTCCCCAAGGCAACTACCTTAGTTGTTTCTTCTGATATTTAGCTCCTTATTTCTGAACATGCTTCTTCAGCTATTTCTTGATCTTTCTCAGTTTAGACATCATTTATTAACCAACTATGGTAAGAGATCATTTAACTCTCTTACAGTTCCTCCCCAACACACACATACTCCCCTACTCCTCATTCTCCTAACATCAACATATCATGATATTTGATTAAACCATTATTTAGTATTTACATTCATACTGAGCCTGATGACATTTCCTTGTATTACAATTTTCCCTGGATTTAATCATTGCTTCATTTTTCCTTTTTTAAAGAAGTTTTAACCAATTCTTACCAAACTCTCCACTAGAAGTATATATCTCTCAAACACTTAAAATACATCAGAAAACTTAAGTGTGGGGGGGGACGGGGGTGGGCAGGAGAGAGAGAGAGAGAGAGAGAATTTCCCTTCTGAAGTACTTTGTCCTGTTACTTGAGATTTTTTTTTTTTTTTTGCAGTACACGGGCCTCTCACTGTTGCGGCCTCTCCCGTTGCGGAGCACAGGCTCCGGACGCGCAGGCTCAGCGGCCATGGCTCACGGGCCCAGCCACTCCGCGGCACGTGGGATCTTCTCGGACCGGGGCACGAACCCGTGTCCCCTGCATTGGCAGGAGGACTCTCAACCACTGCGCCACCAGGGAAGCCCTTACTTGAGATTTTTGTCCCACCATTATTCATGGAATTCTTCTTATTTCTCTCATGTCCCAAATCCCTGGCCTCCTAGTTCTCATGATTTTATATTTCTTGAATAACTCCTTCATTTTTCAGGAGTACATCCTTTAGTAACCTTCTGAGAAATAGAGCATGTCTAGAAAATTATTTCTCAGTTCTTGGAAATAATCTTGTATTGTTTCTGAAATAATTTTCCCTCTGTTTTCTGGTATTAAACTTCGTGTACCGATCCTCTAATTTTTAAATTTGTTCTCTTATTTTCCATTCTGTTGTCTTTTTACTCTACTTTTTGGAAAATTTCTTGAACTTTATATTCTAACTTTTCTGTTGAATTTTTTCTTCTATCATATTTAAAATGTTATCTCTCTGGGGATATGAAGATATTAACTATAATGACTCTTTTAAAAAAAGTTCTCTTCTGCTTTCTACATTGTCACTGTTTTGGTTTTTGTCTTAGGTGTTAGACATTTTCCTCAACTGTCTGATGATCCTAGGCTGTCCAATGATATTTAAGAGTGAAACACTAAAAACTGATTAGAAGATGTCTGCTGGGCGCTGAGTCTTGCTGACTATTGGATTTCATTGTAATGTGATCTAGCAGAAGTTGGCTATTTTTGTTAGAGGATTCCCAGCTGTCAGGATCTGTAGGTCTCATCTCTGTATAGGTTTTGCTTTGTTTTTCCCAAGAGAGGAAGAAGAGCAGAGTGGGCAGTGAGTAGGATAGAGGTGCAAAACCAGCTTGTTTGCAGTTCAGTCAGAAGGAGGCTGGGTCTCACTCTTTTGGATGTAGACTTTCCCTTAATCTCCCTGTTATCGTCAGCAGTGCCTGTCCCTGAGAAAGGAGTCCCTTTGGCTTTAACTCACTCTAGAGTAAAGTCACTCCATTCCATGACAGAAGTTGGGGGGGGAATGGGGGGGGATGGTGGTAGGTGGAGAGGTATGTGGTGCAGGGCAGGGTATCATCTGACTGGAAGGGGTGAAGGAGGAAATTTACGAGTCCAAATGATTCTAACCTATTTTCAGTCAGTTCCTTTTCAGGTTTCTCGTGAATGGACTTGCTTCTTTTCCCCCATCTCAACCTCAGGCATTAAGTTTTCAGCTTTCTAGGCTTTGCTTAGTAACTATCATTCCTCCATCTGCTCTCCAGCTTACAAATATTTGTTGATAGCTTTCTTTTATCTCTTTTCCACCTTTCTTGTCTTGTGAGTTTTATGCTTAAAAAACCATTTTGTGTCATTTTAGTGGAATTAGGGAGAAAGGGGAGAAAATGTGTCATGCTTAACTGATGTCCTTACCATTTCTCCACGTTCAGTTTTAAAACAAAACCTTCCACGATGTTCAAAACTTTCAAGGGTGTGCCACTGAGACTGGGATAAAATCTACTTTCTTTGCTGCAGTCTCTAAAGCCCTCCACGTACCCCTCTTCCCTTTAGTCACTGTGCTCCAGTCACAATAGCCTTCTTCTGTTCCTTGAATTAACACAACAACCTCATTTTATTTATTTTTTAAATTTTCTTAAATTAATTGATTAATTTATTTTTGGCTGCGTTGGGTCTTCGTTGCTGCACACAGGCTTTCTCTAGTTGCAGTGAGTGGGGGCTACTCTTTGTTGTAGTGTGTGGGCTTCTCATCGCAGTGGCTTCTCTTGTTGCAGAGCACAGGCTCTAGGTGCGCGGGCTTCAGTAGTTGTGGTACATGGGCTCAGTAGTTGTGATGCACGGGCTTAGTTGCTCCGCAGCATGTGGATCTTCCCGGACCAGGGATGGAACCTGTGTCCCCTGCATTGGCAGGTGGATTCTTAACCACTGTGCCACCAGGGAAGCCCAACAACCTCATTTAAAATTTTTTCTTTCTTTCTTTTCTTTTTTTCCCCTTTGAATCTTTGTACTTGCAGTTCCCTTCCCCATAAAGATCTTCCCCCAGATATTCACATAGCTAGGTTCTTCTCATCATATAAGGCAAAGACCACCAGTCATCCCCAATGTCCATTCTCTTCTCTTCCTTGGAAATGGAACCTCACATTTTTAGCTTGGCACCTGGACATCTAGAAAAAAGACTCCATTTTCCAGCCTCTCTAACAGCTAGATATGGCTGGCCAAGTTCAAGCCAGTGGGATGGAACTTGAAATAGTATATGGGACTCTCAGGAGGGGTCCTTAAAAGGAAGATGCTTGCCTTTCTTGACCATCTCCATACCCCTAACCTGCCTTCCTCCTTCCTACTGGCTGGCATGTGGAAATGGTAACTGTATCACAACCAACCATGAATTAGAATGGAGGTGGGGGCAAACAAGATGCAGGAGACTAGATCCCTGTTGCTGTAGAGAGTCATTGAGCCCTACAATGCTAACCTACAAAATTCATTTATGTGGCAGAGAAATAACACCATTTTAAAGTCACTTTGTTCTAGGTTTTCTGTCGCTTACAGCTGAATCTAATCCTAATGGACACAAAGGCTCAGGTTAGTGTCACCTTCGTAGAGTGGTGTCCCCCATCCCAAGTTATTTTCTATTATTTTCTTTATAGCACTTCTTGTTATCTGAATTTATCATATTTTTAAATTCACTTGTTTAACATTTGTCTCTCCCAACTAGAAGGTAAGCTTCATGAAGGCCGGGACCACATCCAGGTCCTAGAATGGGACCTGACATAGAGTGGGTGTTCTAAATATTTTTGCTGAGTGAATAATGATGCCTGGTCTGGTCAGAGCCCTACTGGTATTAGGAAAGCAGGCAGAATTCTCTGGACTCTCCCTGCATGGAAGCCATCCTCAATTTTCTCCTGCTCAGAGTACACACTCATGTATCAGTTTTCTAATCACTAATTCTATGTCCCAAGTGTTTGAAACTAGAAAATTAGCCTCTGAAAAGATGACTTAAACCTCTTGGTCAAGAGAAAGGTATGTCTCCCACCATAAATTAATAAACTGATATGTGGTATATAATTGATTAGGAGGCACAGCTTTCAGAGTAGGCAGACAAAAGTTTGAATATCAGTTTTACCATTTATAGAAAAGTGAACCTGGCTAGTTAATTTACTGAGCTTAAGTTTCCTCATTGGTAAAAAAAAAAAATGGGACTAACAATACCTATATTTTAAGACTGCTGTGAGGACCAGGTGAGAAAATGCATTCAAGAGATTGAGCAGTTTGCCAAGGAGAGAGCCTGGAAGCAGGGGGACAAGGTTTTAAATCCAAGTCTTTATGATGCTGGATTCTTAACCCTTAACTTCTACACTATCCCACCACTAAAATGGCCCCCACGGCTCTCCTTCTCAGTCTTATAGTCCTAATATGTTAGAATATCCCCTCAACTGACTTAGGCAGAATACTAACATTCATTCATTCATCCATCCATTCATTTATTCAATTTATTTATTTATGCCAGAAATCTCAGCTTTATTTGGTGAAGCAAGACAGCATTTAGGACCTGGAGTTTATTCAGTGATGGAATTAGAGTATTTGGTAGGAAGAATAGCTTTGGGATTGGAAGGAGTACTGATAGAATCAGTGAATTCAAGTTTTAGTCCATCATAAACAGTAGAGCAGTTTGTCTCTGAGTGAACTGCTTTAATTTTTATCCTGAAAGTTAAAAAAACCACAAACCTTTATTGAGATATACACATACCATACAATTCACTTATATGAAGTATATACTATACTGTATGTCAACTATATCAATAAAACTAGAAAAAAAAACCAATATAATAGTAGAGTTGTATAACCATCACCACAAGCAATATTAGAATATTTCATTATCCCCCAAAGAAACCCCATATCCATTAACACTCACTCTGCATTTCTCTGCTCCTCCCCGACAAAGCCCTGACGGTCATAAGACAATCACTAATCCACCTTCTGTCTCTAAAGTTTTGCCTATTTTGGACATTTCATATCAATGGAATCATACAATATTTGGCTTTTGGTCACTGGCTTCTTCACTTAGTGTAATGTTTTCAAGGTTCACCCGTGTTGTAGCATGTAGCAGTACTACACTCCTATCTATGGCTGAATATTATTCCATTGTATGGACATGCCACTATATTTTGTTTATCCACTTTTCAGTTTATAGGCATTTGGGTTGTTTCCAGTTTTTGGCTATTGTGAATAATACTGCTGTAAACATTTGTGTGTGAGCTTTTGTGTGGACATGTTTTCATTTCTCTGGTGTATACCTAGGAGTGGAATTGCTGAGTCAAACGTTAACTCTATGTTTAACCTTTTGAGAGAGGTAAATACTGCTTTTTAAAGCAGCTGCACCATTTTACATTCCCACCAGCAATGCATGAGGGTTCCAATTTCTCCACATCCTGGTCAGCACTTGTTATGTTCCATCTTTTTGATTATAGCTATCGTCGTAAGTGTGAAGTGGAACCTCACTGTGGTTTTGATTTGCATTTACTTCATGGTTTCCTGGATGCTAATGATGCTAAGCTTCTTTTTATGTGTTTATTGGCCATTTGTATATCTTTGTGTAAATTTCTATTCAAAATGTTTTCTCATTTTTAAATTGGGTTATTTGTCTTTTTATTATTGAAGTTTAAGAATTCTTTAATATGCTAGATAGAAGTCCCTTATCAGATATATGACTTGCAGATATTTTCTCCCATTCTAGGAGTTGTCTTTTCACTCACTTGATCATGTCTTTTGTAGCACAAATGATTTTTCATTTTAGTGAAGTGCGATTTATCTATTTCTTCTCTTGTTGCTTGTGCTTTTGCATCACATCGAAGAAACCAAAGCCTAATCCAAGGTTATGAAGGTTTACCCCCGTTTTCTTTTATGAGGTTTATAGTTTTATCTCTTAAGTTTGCATCTTTGATCCATTTCAAGTTAATTTTTATATATGGTGAGGTGGGAGGAGATTAACCTTTTGAACGAGGAATATCACAACTAAAATGCCAACTAAAATTATAGCTTTGTACACTTAATGCCTATGAGATTTTTTTTTAATTTAAAAGTCATTTAACTAGCCTAGTTTCAAAACTATAACTCTTATTTGAAAACAGCTGCCGCAGCTAATTACATCAAAACCTCTTAGCTTTGGAAATGAGAAATTGTGGGTCAGGCAAACAGTACTTGACTGTTTTTTGGTCCAATCTGGCAACAATCACTGATGGCTGCTTGAAGTCCTAAGTGACAAGTTTATGGGGACCTCTGTAATAGATCATTTGGTAACACCAAATTCCAGTGAATAATCTAAACATCACTAAATATGGGATACCTAGACATTATGTTGCTTCAAGTGTGATGCAATAGGAAGTACATACTACTGCCTATGAAATACTTTTGCCAAGATAATTGAACCTTAATCTAATTGTACTTCTAGATATAACTACCAGTTTACAAAAAATATGGAGGCTCATGGAACAAGAAAAACAATACTACGTGGATACAATCAGCTAAATCCAGAATGTGGGAAAATCTAGAGAACAAATGATTCAGTTTATTCACCCAAAATATAGTATAAAAAAGAGATGGGGAAGTGTTATAGACTAAAATAATCTTAAGAGACATATCAACCAAATAAGTGATATGGATGTCCTCTTCCTGAGTTCTTCAGGTACAGAATAAGGTGTAATATATGTGGTAATACTATCAGTTTCTAAAATGAGTGAACACCTTTGGAGTGAATTAAAGTTTTACTCAAAACATTCCCAAGGTGACTTTGTGCTCATTAAGTTAGAAGCTGTAGATACAAGTAACTGCATTTTTAAGAGATTCCAAGGAAATCATTCTAATCTATAAATTCTGGAGAGAAAAGAGTTAATTATTTTTATTACTTTACTTCAATTACTAGTAGACACTGTTTTCCTTCTCAAGTAGAATACATATCAATGAGTAGGAGTGTATTTTAACAGTCATTGTATTGCTCTGTAACCATAAAAACATACTGATCCATTTCCATTTGAGCACAGAAGCTAAATCAGGTCCAAGTGAAATACTAAGAAAGTCATCTCCAACTGGGATGCCAACTGAAGCTTCAGGTTTTCATGACAGATCTAAAGTTCCCCAAAATCCTGAGTAAACAGAACTTTGGAGTCAGGCATACCTGTAACTATTCCTAGTTCTGATATATGATAATTTGATGAATTTGGGCAGGTAACAATTTTTAAAAACAACTCTGTTGAATTTACAAGGTATCATTTACAAGTCTGAAATGTACAGTTTCATGATTTTAGTAAATTTATACCGTTGTGCAACCATCACCAAAGTCTAGTTTTAAATTTCCATCACTCAGCCTTCCCTGGTGGCACAGTGGTTAAGAATCCTCTTGCCAGTGCAGGGGACACGGGTTTGAGCCCTGGTCTGGGAAGATCCCACATGCCGTGGAGTAACGAAGCCTGTGCGCCACAACTACTGAGCCTGCGCTCTAGAACCCATGAGCCGCAACTGCTGAGCCCGCATGCCACAACTACTGAAGCCCACACACCTAGAGCCTGTGCTTGGCAACAAGAGAAGCTACCGCAATGAGAAGCCCGTGCACCGCAACGAAGAGTAGCCCCCGCTCGCCGCAACTAGAGAAAGCCCTGCTCAGCAGTGAAGACCCAATGCAGCCAAAAATAAATAAATAAATAAAATTTATTAAATTTCCATCACTCCATAAAAGTTCTCTCATGCCTATATTAAGCCAAACGTGGCTCCCAGCCCAAGCAATCATGGATGTGCTTTCCGTATCTACAAATCTACTTTTTCTAGAAATTTCATGTTAATGGGACCATACAATACATCATCTTTTGCAGCTGGTATGTTTTGAAGTTTCATCCATGTTATGGTATGTAGTTTCCTTTTTATTGCCAAACAGTGTTCCATTTTATGGATATACCACATAGTTTACTCATTCACAAATTGAAGGACATTTGGATTGTTTCTACTCTTCACCTATTATGAGTAATGCCACTATGAACATTTGTACGCAAGTCTGTGGATATATGCTCTCATTTCTCTTGGATATATACCTAGGAGTGGAACTGCTGGGTATGGTAATTTTATGTTTAACTTTTTGAAAAACTGCCAAACTGCTTTCCAAAGTTGCTGCAGCGCTGTACGTTCCTACCAGCAATGTATGAGGTTTCCAGTTTCTCCACATCTTTGCTAACATTTGCTATGTTTTCTTTCTGATTATAGGCATTCTGGTGAGTATGAAGTGATATCTCATTATGATTTTAATTTGCATTAAATGATCAATGATTAATGATGTTGAGCATATTTTCACGTGCTTATTAGCCATTCATAAATCTTCATTGGTGAAATGTCTATTCAAATCTTTTGCCCATTTTTTTTTTTTTTTTTTTTTTTTTTTTTTGTGGTATGCGGGCCTCCCTCTGTTGTGGCCTCTCCCGTTGCGGAGCACAGGCTCCGGACGCGCAGGCTCAGCGGCCATGGCTCACGGGCCCAGCCGTTCCGCGGCATGTGGGATCCTCCCAGACCGGGGCGCGAACCCGGTTCCCCTGCATCGGCAGGCGGACGCGCAACCACTGCGCCACCAGGGAAGCCCCTTTTGCCCATTTTTAAATTAGGTAATGTGTCTTCTTATTGTTATAATGTTCTTAATATTTTCTGGATACAAGTGCTTTGTTGGATATATGATTTGCAAATATTTTCTTCTAGTCCATGGCTTGTCTTTATCTTTTCTTCATACATGAATTAAAAGTTTTAAATTTCTATTAAGTATAATTTGTCAATTTTTTTCCTTTATGGATCATGACTCTGGTGTCATATCTTAGCAATCATTAACTCAACATCAAAAGATTTTTCTGTTTTCTTCCGGAATTTATAGACTTTTAGCTCTTTTACATTTAGGTCTATGATCCATTTGAATTAATTTTTATGTATAGTGTGAGGTAAGGGTCAAAATTCTCCCCACCACCACCACAGATATTCAATTATCCCAGCACTATTTGTGTTAAAAAAAAAATTTTACTCTTTCCCTTTTGAATTGTTTTAGCACATTTGTTGAAAATCAAATGACCATAAACGTAAACGTTTATTTCTGGGCTGTCTATTCTGTTCCATTGATCTATATGTCTATCCTTGTGGCAATACCACACTGTATTCATTAGTGTAGTAGCTTTTGTTTTGTTTTGTTTTGTTTTGCGTTACGCGGGCCTCTCACTGCTGTGGCCTCTCCCGTTGTGGAGCAGAGGCTCCGGACACGCAGGCTCAATGGCCATGGCTCACAGGCCCAGCCGCTCCGCGGCACATGGGATCCTCCCGGACTGGGGCACGAACCCGTGTCCCCTGCATCGGCAGGCGGACTCCCAACCTCTGCGCCACCAGGGAAGCCCAAGTGTAGTAGCTTTATAAGTTTTCAAATCGGGTAGCAGAAGTCTGTCACCTTTGCTTTTCTTTTTCAAAATTGCTTTGGCTATTCTGGTTCCTTTACATTTCCATATAAATTTTAGAATCAAACTTGTCAATTTCTAAAAAGAAAAAGGGATGCTGGGGTTTTGATAAGAGATTATATATATATTTTTTCAACATCTTTATTGGAGTATAATTGTTCTACAATGGTGCGTTAGCTTCTGCTGTATAACAAAGTGAATCAGCCACACATATCCACATATCCCCATATCCCCTCCCTCTTGTCTCCCTCCCACCCTCTCTATCCCACCCCTCTAGGTGGTCACAAAGCAGTGAGCTGATCTCCCTGTGCTATGCAGCTGCTTCCCACCAGCCATCCATTCTACACTTGGTATTGTATATATGTCCATGCCACTCTCACTTCACCCCAGCTTACCCTTCCCCCTCCCCATGTCCTCAAGTCCATTCTGATAGAGATTATATTGAATCTATAGATCAATTTGGAGAGAACTGTCAACTTAACAAGTGTTCAATCCATGATCATGGTATGTTTATTTACCTAGATCTTTGATTTCTCTCAGCAATGTTTTGTAGTTTTCAGGGTATAGGTCTTGCATTACTTTCATTACATTTATTTGGATTTTTCTGATACTCTTGTAAATGGAATTGTTTTCCTTACTTAATTTTCAGATTGTTAGCTGTTGGCATATATAAATATATTGATTTCTGCATGTAGATCTTGGTAGACGTAATTTTTTAAAGCCCCCATTTTGTCATGTGTAAAAAGGAAATAGCTGCCTAGCAAGCTTTTGTGCAGAATAATATACATAAAATTTCAGCAGAAGGCTAGAAATGAAGCCCTCCCACACACAAAAAAATTCAGTCACCTAAAATGTGAGGTCACATTATTTTGAGGAAAGGGAAATGACCAGGGTGAGCCTGGTGCAGAAGGCAGGAGCCAGTTGCCAACAGCATTATATCTGTATTTGCATAATCAAGGCATTTTGCTGCATTTTCATTAGTGTAGCAAATAGATGTTTGTTGATATTTTCTCTCATCTGCATGTGGTGATTTTATAATCAGAAGAAAACAAATGTTACTTCTTAAAAAGTAAAAATTAGTAATCCATTTAATTTCATAAAGAGGAAAAGTAAAAGGACACAGAAATGCTTGAATTCAATTTGCTGAGACCAATTAAATATAATTCCATGAAAACTACACAGTGCTAGGCACTGGGGCCAGAAAAGTAAGACATGTAATTTATGAACTACTGCAAAGTTCAGCAGGCTGAGGTACCTCAATGACTACTGAAGCAGATGCAGGGAAGACAGATTCCCCCGAGGCCTCCTACTCATCCTAACTTTTCAAACTTCCAATAACTATGGCAGCTTTATTTTGATCTTTCTTTTCTTTTCTTTTTTTTTAAATTTTGACTGTCTAGCTTGCGAGATCTCAGTTCCCCCACCAGGGATTGAACCCTGGGCCTTGGCAGTGAAAGCGAGGAATCCTAACCACTAGACCACCAGGGAACTCCCATACTTTGCTCTATTTTTATATGTTGGGTTTCCATATAAGATTAAAGTTGAATAAAGCATTCTATGCCTTTATAAGGTTTGAAAACCACTGTCTAATAAAAGAACAAAGTGAAACTGAGAAGCAGTCTGGTATAATATTGAACTGAGGGCTCACGTAGGGGGGGCCCAGATCACAGAATTCCTGAGTGGCAGGGCCATGTTTGAAACTGGGGTTGTCTGATTTCAAAGCACAGAGTCTGGGTTCAGATAGGTACATATACTGAAGAGGTGTGAAGCAACATCATGCTGCTGCAAGGCAAGTGGTGAGCAATGAGGCTGGAATCGTTAAGCACCTACTCTTGTTCACTCGACTAAAGGCAACCTGGGCAAAGACAGATTGGGCTGGAATTGGAGGAATCGGTATAAATGCACGATTTCATGTGTCTACCATCGCAGCTCTGTCCACTGAAAAGGCCTACAAGCAATGATACACCAAGCCTCATTCAATGGTGGGGTTAGCAAAGGTGTCTGCCGCCTCCCGCCCTCCCGGCAGGCTTTTCTGTCACATTCCATTGCGGTCTCGCCACAGACCAGATATCTTTCATCTGCCTCCGCCTCCTTCAGCCGGGTAAGCGGAGCCCCCAACTCCTGCCACGCCTTAAAGAGAAGACCGCAGCGGCCGCCACCTCGGCGGCCACCTACGCCCGGCGAAGCGCCGAGGACGAAACGCCGACAAGAAGAACCTGCATGGGCGGCAACCCTGAAGGCGGAGCTGGAACCGAAGCCGGAAACGGCGATGTGGGCGGGACCTCGGGCTCCTTTGTTTCTTATTGGAGCTCACCGCTGCCAGTCTCTTCCTCCTCCCTCCGGTCCTCACCTCTTCCGCACAGGCAGTCAGTAGGTGGCGGGCAGGGGCGGGTAGGGGCGGACGGCCACTTCCGGGTGGGGGAAAAAAGCTGGGCCGCGGGAGGGGCCGGGAAGAGGGAGGAGGAGGAAGAGGAACCGACGGACGGCGGCGGCTGTAGGTTGTTCGGTGGCGGCGGCTCCGGCTCTCTTACGGGCGTACTATGGACAGCCAGGGCCGGAAGGTGGTGGTGTGCGACAACGGCACCGGGGTAAGCGCTTCGCGGGGAGGCTGCAGCGGCTACAGGCTCGGGCAGGGGATGAGCGAGGGGCGCGCGGGCCCTTGGCGCCCGCGGCTGCACCCCTGGGCCCCCGGGGCCAAGGGGCCAGGGCCTCGCTTCCCGCCTCCGTGGGTGTGGCGCGCGAGTGGGTCGGGCCCCATAGTTTCCCCGACCCCGCCACTCCCGCAGCTCGGGGTCAGGACGGCGGGCGAGGCCGGCACTGGATGGGGTTCCCACCTGCTGCCCGGCCGGGGCCGGCCCCGCGCTGGAGCCGCGGGATTCTGGCTAAAGGGCCGGAGGGGTAAAACGCTGGGTTTGTGTGTTCCAAAAGGGCTCCATTCCCCGGGGTCGCCGGTGTGTAAAAGGAGAAAGATCAAGAGGCCTTTCTCTTCCTGTATAGTTGAAGATACAGAACGGGAGGCAGGAAACGGGTTTAAAGAAAAAAGGGAAGTGCTGTCATGCAGTGAACTTCAGTCCTTTCGCAGTGTTTGTTTTTTTTGTTTTCTTGTTTTTTGAGGGGAAGGGAGACCAGATCGGCAGCGCATCATTTACTTTTTGTTTTGCATGCTGGAAATTTGGCCCAGGTGCAGCCCCGCAGAGACCAGTGTGTTCCAGTGGTTGATCTTGCACCCTTGAAGGCCCAAGTGTTAATTCCACTAACCTTAGGGGAAGTTAATCAGTTTGGGTACCCCTCCTCCTTCTTTTCCTTACTTGCAGAATACAGGTAATGTTAGTATTTAAGATTCTAAAATGCAAATAATTTTTAAAATCTGAGTAAAACACTGATTTAGAAATAATTTGAAAGTTGTTTCTTTCAATCGCCCCCCCACCCCATTTTTAAAAATGTATTTTGGGCAGTAAAGTCAGCAAATTAGAAGACAGAAGTGTTACTTATTTTGGTTGAGTTCTGTAGTGATCACTTCCCCCTACATTACAATTCCTAACCATCTTGGAGCTGCAATATTTTGTGACTTTTATCACCTTCCTTCCATAAATGTGATAGATGAATTAAAATAGATTTTATTTGAACTTTAAAGCCCTTTGGAAACTGGATTGTTGAGGGGGAAAAAAGAGCTGATATTCACTGCTATAATGGTGCCCTTGATTGAATTTGTAGACTTTTACAAGCAATGATGATATTAGCTTTATCTGACCTAAGTTAAAAACGGATGAGAGTAAGAAGAGTGTTAATAATGGGACATCCATACAAAATGGAATAGTACTTAAAGAAAAAGAGGCAGGTCCACCACTATAGAAACATTTTTAAGATCTATTGTTAAGTTTAAAAAAAAGTTTTATAGCCATTCCATTTATGTGTGTGTTCTTTATTAAAGATATTTATGTGTCCACAAATGTATGTGTATATGAAAGTTTTGGCGGAATTCATAAGAAATGTATGTTCATAGTGGTTACCTGTGAGACTAGGGATAAGAGTGAGGTAAGGTGGGAAGGACTTCATCACCCTTCTGAATTATTGGAAAACTGTTCTTTGTTTTTTTAGCAAACCATGTATTGTTAAACTATCTTTAAATGAAATTAACTATAAACATGTATTACTTTTACAGTTAAAACTCAGTTAAAAGTGCTTTTAAAAAAATATTAGCCTGATTCCCACTGTAGTTTCAAATTGACCTCTAAATAAATGTAAATCTTTAAAAGTTGATGTTAAATATTTTGTTTGTGAATATGTCAGCTTTTTTCTTTAGAAATTGAAGTCAGTTACGTTTTAATGGATTCCTCCTCTTTGAAGGACAGTGAACCCTGTTTTTGTAGTATATGTTTTTTCATAATACTTAGGGTTTCTTTTTTTCTTCTTTTTTAAAAAAATTTTCTTTTTGGCTGCACCGCATGCAGGATCTTAGTTCCCCGACCAGGGATCGAACCTGCGCTCTCCGACGTGGAAGCGCAGAGTATTAACCACTGGACAACTGGGGAAGTCCCATAATATTTAGGTTTTTATGTTACTATTTCATTAGTTTATCTGTGTTAGAAAACTGATTGTATATTATTGATTAGTCTTATGTCTAATCCATAATTTAAGAATCTTGTTTCTTAAGACAAAAGATCAGTTACTATGACATAAATAGAAAAGTGTAGTTAATTCAAACAAAAACTTACATATTTAGTGTTATGTTTCTAGTTACTTTAAAATTTTTATCCAGATTTTCTATAGGACATGGTAGACTTCAAATGAAGAAACAGCTCTGATGTGGTAGGTAGTCATGAATGCTGTGATATTTCTGAAAATTTAGAGAATTAGGAACCACTTAGATTCTGTATTTCTTATGGTTATACTTCATAGTCATTTTGATTTTATTTAGGTACCTGAAGGTCTAATGATTCCTCTATGATTAAATAAAGAAGATATTAAAATTAAATTTTTAAAAACTTATGGGAATAGTCGTTACTCCAAAGCAATTTGCCCCTTACACATTTTAGGTGTTAAAATTATAGGTATTTGAGAACTTGATTTTTTTTTTTTTTTTAATTTATGGCTGCGTTGGGTCTTCGTTGCAGTGTGTGGGCTTCTCATTGCAGTGGCTTCTCTTGTTGCGGAGCACAGGCTCTAGGCGCGTGGGCTTCAGTAGTTGTGGCACGTGGGCTCTAGAGCGCAGGCTCAGTAGTGTGGCGCATGGGCTTAGTTGCTCCATGGCATGTGGGATCTTCCCGGACCAGGGCTCGAACACGTGTCCCCTGCATTGGCAGGCGGATTCTTAACCACTGCACCACCAGGGAAGTCCCAAGAACTTGATTTTTTAAGCCCCTCTGGCAGGCCCTAAATCGAAGCCCTAAGAGTAGGTGAGTTCTTGTGATCACATGCCAGATGTTGGCCCCGCTCTTCTTCCTCACTAGCTCCCAAGCTGACCACTGTCTCTTTTCCTCCTAGAGGAGGAAAAGCTCATCCATTTCCAGTACTTTATGCATTTCACCTTCATAACCATTCAAACCTAAAATGGAGCCTTCGTCCAAACCTGCACCTAAAATAGAGCTGTGGAAAGTGGCCAGATAGGTGGAAATGTGGAGATCTGCTTAGGCTTGGGTGCCTTTCAAGAGTTGGGCCTGGGCCCCTGGTGTTGTATATTCTTTTACCAAACTTGGGTGATTTCATCAACATTGAGTTGGTTCACCAACAGTGAAGACTTCTGGAGTGCCTACTTTGTGACTGGTATAATTTTTAGGGTCTAGTGATACAAAGTAGCTCATAGTGTTAGTAATTATACTTTTACAATTCACATTTGTAGTATTATGGCCTTTATCAGGCTTATACAGATTTATATGATGAATTTAGGAGTGTTTGAATTAGAAACAAATCAGAAACAGGTTTGGTTTCACCCTATAAAATGCTTTGGAATAAATATAATAAATATTTTGGTGGTCTAAGATCAGAATAATCACTGTGCAATTAAATTAATATGTCAATACCATCAATTTAAATTAATAAAGGAAAAATACAAATTAAATAAGCCCAAATGAGGCTTTATAAATCCCAGTTTATTTTTTGAGGGAGAAAGGTACTTTTAGAGCAAATGTAGATGAGCTTTTTTTTGTTGCTTGAAAGAACATTATATTGTTCATGTTCTTACCGTTTGATGACTCAGTAGGAAGTAAGGGAGCCAGTTTAAACCACAGTGCTATGAAGAGGAAACTATATATGGTAAAATCTATTTCTTAAACACAGCCTTACTGCACACAATGAGAGAACTAAGCCACCAAGTCTTAAAATGATTGGAGTGGGGGGAGGTATCTCCAGGATTAAAAATGATACCAAACAAATAATTTAGAAAAGAATATTTTCTTTGTAATTTATTACATCGTGGTTTAGACCTTTTAAAAAATACTTACTTTTTACAAGAAAGGAAATGCCAGGTTGTCTGTTGGTTATATGTTATTGAGAAATAGATCATTGTAATTATATTCTTGTTATTATAACTATTAATGCTTTCACATTTGAAATAATGTGAAATAGTGCAGCACTTGCCATTTTGACCAAACACTAGTACCCTGTAGTAATGCTAGCACTGGATTACTATGGCAGCATCTACTTCCAATAAACTACTGCTTAAGCAGAATAAATGATTTCATTAATAAGTGATTGGTATCTTTAATTTGAACTAAAAGCCAAATTTCCATTTTTTATAAAGCACAGGAATAGTAGTTTACAATTATTTTTATAGTTTCAGGAGTTCTTAATTTTTTGTCATCTTACCTCAGGCACTTGGCAAATATTTTGTCCTGTGAAGTATGCTCAGACAAGAATTTCAAGATGCAAACTACCCATCTATAATTGTTCAAATTATAATCAGTAAACATTGAGTGATGTGATTATGGATTTACTGTGTTGCACGTTTCCCAGTGTGTTTGGCTCAGAATGAGGGGAGGCACGTCAACCTTCGCAGACTCCTCCCTGCACCAGGACTTGGCTTACACCCCATCCCAGGCTCCTGCTCCCACCTTTACCTTATATTATGATTTCTCACTTAAATCATTTGTTTACATTTAATATGCTAAAAATGCCCTTACAAACTTGTAGGTTCTTTTTTCATTCATTCTGTCATTTTCTTTAAGAACATTTATACCCATGTGAGCATGTTCAGTCTGGTGAATGGACACTTTTGACCCACCCAGTGTCCTTATCTGTTCACTGTGTTAATACATAAGAATTTAATGTCTACATTGTATTTGGTTTCTATATTTGGAACATATGTATAAATTACAACTAAAGCTGGCGATCATGACAAATTTTATTTATGTAGAAATTTGGATATGGTGGGGTAATGAGAAGAGATTCTCTGGTTTTGCATCTGATTTCAGTTCACGTCAAGTGAGCTGGCTCTTGACTTAAGGACAAAAGCAAGTTTGATTTAGAAGAGAAGAGAGTGAGAGGTTTTTTCATTTTCTTTTAATTTGAATAGACTAGAAAATAACTAAGTATTATTCTTGTCCTCTGTGGCAATTGTCACTCCAACTCTTTCTGGGTCACATTGATAAATTATTTGGGAAGACATTGTGGAAAAATGGACTAGCATTTCTGTATTCTGTTGAACATTTTTTTAGGGTGGCAAGTGTATTGCTCTTTACTATCAACCACTATTCAAATGGAGAGAGAGGTATGAGCAAGCAGGTAATCTATTGCATATGTCATCATATCACAGTAACTTCTGCCTTGGAAGCTAATCCAGTAAGAATTGTATCATAGTTTTAGAAATGGTTATGTGGCTGAATGGTAAACTGAGCAGGACTAGGTTTTATGAGTTTGGAAGAAAACCTATCTGAGCAGTATGTTTTATGTAGGTTCTAAAATGTAAACGTGAACTGAGGAGATAACGAAATCAGGTGGTATTGGAAATATGCAATTTTTAAATTCTAGGCAGATTTTTCATACCAGTAGCTTTAGTCTGCTAAAGACATGACTTCAACATATTTTTAAGAGCTCTATTTATAAAAGACTTGAAATTATGCATGGCAGAATGTTCTAGACTATTTATAATTAAATGTGGTTCATCAACATCATTTCCAACAAGATTGTCTTTGCAGTAGAAAAATTTTATATTTTGGAGGGTTAGTCAGAAGTCAGTGAGTTTCAGGTAGTTGCTAACCTTTACCACTATCAAACAGAACAGTTCCTTGTATGTAACAGCTTTCTGTCCACTTTTGTTTTATTACTACCATGCGTCACATTCAGATACTGTTTTTCTCCTTAATTCTTCTAAGAGAATATGGTACCTGAAGCCATGGAACAATAGGCTTTCTCAATATTAAACATATTCTCTAGGTTAAAATAATCATAGTATCATACGAGTCAACAGCAAAACTTCTAATATTTATTGATCAGTTAAATAATATGCATTTAGTATGTGTCAGACACTGTTCTAGGTGCTTGGGATTCATCAGTAGACACGAAAATCCTTGCACAGTGTACCATACATTGAATAAAGGCTTGTTAAGGGAGAGGGTAGAGACTGATTGCATTTCCTTTCTTTTATAGCTTCTTCCTCCCACCC
The DNA here is from genome assembly GCF_002837175.3 of Physeter macrocephalus. Classification (NCBI taxonomy): domain Eukaryota; kingdom Metazoa; phylum Chordata; class Mammalia; order Artiodactyla; family Physeteridae; genus Physeter; species Physeter macrocephalus. Next base: position 80,068,435 of record NC_041225.1, read on the forward strand.
TGAAGTTTTAAACTGCCTTTTCCTTGTAATGGCTGCTCTTAAAAATAAGACTAAGCAGACTGTATTATTGGTATAAGAATTTGAAACCCTTGGTTCTATTTTCAGTTTTACTGTAGATTGTTAAATCTCCTAGTATATCAGTTTCTTATTCATAAAATGGAAGTATTATTAGAATCAGTGATATGTCCTCATTGGAGAAGTACACTATCTGACTATGAAATTATGTCATTTGGTATTACTGAATATGTTTGTCTAAATATAAAGATGTAAATAGCTCAAAATGCATAATAAATGTTTATTTTAACTTGATGCTAGTCCAGATGCCATTTGATTTTCCCATTTTCAAAAATGGGGTTGCTTAAGTGAACTGCCAGACATGAATGAAAAGCTGCTTTAGTTCTGTTCATTTCCTGACATTTCTCTTTTAAAAATCCTTAGCATTTGTTGAGTGAACTTGTCCCTTCCCCGCTGTGCATCAAGGCAGTGAGCTCCAGCATGAACTGCTCAGTTTAGCTCTCTGTGGTGGGGAGACCTAGGCACTAAATAAGCAGTTAACCAGTAAGGAAACAGGAACTCTGGTAGTAGTGCCATAAAGGAAATAAATGGAGGATATGATAGATGGGGTGACTACTTTGGGTAATTTGAAAGCAACAAAAGTTTAAAATATTGTATAAATGCAAAGCGGTACTTTTCAGATAGTTTTTAAAAGGATAATATCATTAATATCTTGACACTAACCCACTTTTACTGTTCTTTTCCAGTTTGTGAAGTGTGGATATGCAGGCTCTAACTTTCCAGAACACATCTTCCCAGCTTTGGTTGGAAGACCTATTATCAGATCAACCACCAAAGTGGGAAACATTGAAATCAAGGTAATATTTTATTTATTGATAAATGAGGAGCAAAACCTGTGAGGTGTTCTTTGAATTAAGTAGTTTTAAAATGTGATGCCTTGAAAAGCAAAGGAGGAGGGCCGAATTTCTTATATTTAAAATTTTTATCAACACCTGAAGAAAGGCACCAGAAACTGAAGTTAATTTCATCTGACTTTAAGTATAGCTTGATGCCATTACCCTCTGAATGAAGTAAAATATACTTAGTAAGATTTTTATGTTGATGTGAATACTGTATTAGTGACTTAAAGTCCTATTACCTAATATAATTTTTAAAAAGAAATCAGCCTGGTATTTTTATGTCTTTCAGTTCCATATATTTTTCTATGTTAGTGTCTCTTTGGGACCTAAGATTTTTCCTTCCTATGTTCTCATGGCCTGATCTCCCTACATTTTTATATAGCTAGTCAGGAAACACAGGATATAAATCTTATTGGTTCCTCTTTTCACCCGTGTAACTGATTTCCATAGTGTGCAGGAGGAAGCTGTGCAAGTCTTTATTTGGCCTTGTATTTATCTTAGCACGAGGAGAGGGGAGGGAATATTGTCATTGCCTACCTACTATACTTAATCTGAGAGACCGGATGTTAAGGGTGATAGATTTTTATCTTCTATTAAAGGGATTGGAAATCAGGTGGGAGTAACAATATTGTAGAAGAAAAAGAACAATCAAAAGTCAGTGGTCACCAATTGACTTAAATTTTTCAGGTGGCCTAGGGATCAGGTTATACAAAATGCAGTAGCATTTAGGGGCCCCTTTACTGAATCATTTGTGAACGGACTAGCAATGTTGGTCCTATCTGGACAGTCCTTGGCAAGACTTCACTGAATTGTTAGTGTGTGAGTTAGCGTGTGCCTCTCTGGGACGTTTATTTGAGATGTCTAGGAAGGCGGTAATAGGTGGTAGAGGTTTGCTACTTGGTGGCTCTCTGCTCTTAGGACTAGAGAATTGAATTACACAATGAATAAAAATACAAACTGAAACTTAGGTTCTGTGTTAATTTTTTAAAGACTTAAAAGAGTGAATGGGGGTTTCCCTGGTGGCGCAGTGGTTGAGAGTCCGCCTGCCGATGCAGGGGACACGGGTTCATGCCCCGGTCTGGGAAGATCCCACATACCGCGGAGCGGCTAGGCCCGTGAGCCATGGCCGCTGAGCCTGCGCATCCGGAGCCTGTGCTCCGCAACAGGAGAGGCCACAACAGAGTGAATGATTCTGGCCTCTGTTTTGTTATGTTACAATCAGTAGGGATACTCAGTATGAGAGGTTTTTTTTGTTTTTGTTTTGGGGGTTTTTTTAGGGTCTTTTGGGAATTTTATGGAATTCTGTATTCTCTTTTTGTGAACTTTCGTTCTGATTGAATTCAATCTTAAATGAACTCAACTTAAAATTTAGCTAATAATAGTGATAAGGATAAACTTTTTAATGATGTTGGAAGTCACACTTTTATTCAGTATCAGCCTTTTAAAGAAGAATGGCTTTTTTATATACTTTATGGCTAATAACATTTTTGAGGTATTAAGATGCATACCATATAGCTATTTTTATTGACCAGCATAGTCACAGTAATTACCACTTTCTTGCTTTTTAAGGCCAAGTGATAGAAATGAAACTAGATGATATTCTAATAAGACATTTTTGCTAAGGAATTCCCCAGTAGCATTTGCTTGTATGGTTTGTCAGTCTGTGTTCGGTTGGCTCACTTTTGTTCAATCTGCTTAATCTTTTAAGTCTTTCAAGTTAATTTGTTCTTCCAGTAGAAAACAGTGAAAGAAAACAGACGTGTGTCAAATTTAACTTGACTACTAGAGCTTGGAAAGTCAACTCTAAATACCCTTTACCTACTCAGCTAGACCTTTTCTGCTATTTATTTTCCTTAATTAAGGTTCTTAAATTCAGTAATGAATTAAAGAAATTTGACTTTTTTGGAATTCCTATGCCTAGTGGATTGATTTATACTTTTTGTGTCTTGTTAGCTAAAATGTGGTAGACTAAAAACTGGAAATTTAAATTGTTTAATGAGTTTATTTTCATTCAGGAGTAATAACTGTCCATGCTAATTCGGCCCTAATTGTTAACTCCGTAAACTGTAGTAGTACTGCATCTGACCTCGACCTAATTTGTCTCTATTGCTTGTATGTTTAAAAATTTCAGTGAGGATTTTATTTAGGCCTTTTCTGACTCTTACTTCTACCTTCTCTCTCTTCACCTTTCTTGACCTGTTGAAGTAGAATAACAAAAAGATGGTAAGTGAGGTTACACACATGCTCTCTGTTTGTTTTCCACTTTTGCTTGGTGGGACAGTAGTTGTTGTTTTTGTGTCCCTTTGGTATTGGGGAGGGGGGTAATTCCATATTTTAATTTTTAAGTACTTTGATTTTTAACCTTTTTCATTGCTTCAATTTGGTAGCAACTAATTAAGTCCTATACTTTCCTGATTGCATACAATGGACCAAATCAGAACTAATTACTAACATAATTTTGAATTGTTTTCCTTGTGTTTTTTGTAGATGAATGTTACGATTAAAATGGAATGTGGTGTGCATTATATTAGAAACCAAGTGGCTTTATTTAGGATATGTGTGATCCAGAAAATTGGGGTGAAGTTGTTGCATTTGGATAAATCCACTTTATTGACTATTGTTAAATTGAACACTGCCTGTCATAGCCTCTATATATATGTGTATATATTTGCATCCAGTACAGTATCATATGTGTATTTAATAAACTGAGTAAAATTTTAATGTGCCAGTGAACTATAAACAGTAAAGGGGGAGAAAAAGAGATTGACTTGTTTCCTATATTATCCTTATCGATGAGCACATTTAGCATTATCTGAGTATAAATAAGAAAAAGGTGGAAGTCTTGTAAGACTTTCGCATAGACAATAGATTCTTCTTCTAAATAAATACCATTGTGTGGCACCTTTTTCTTTTGAACTAGAACTAGGCGCATCCCAGGCAATTGACTCTTCTACCATATTTTTCTGTGATAGTCAAAGTGCTTTCTGTAGTAGATATTTTCAAGTTTGTTTGTTTTTAATATTATTTGTAAGCAGCTTTGACAGAGATTAATATCAGGCCTTTCTAGTGATATGTATTTTAACTAGTAACAGTAACTTTGTGAAGTTTTCTTTTGAATAAACAAAAGCATTTAAAAGTGGAAATTCCTACATTTATCCTAAATAAAAGATCATGCATTTGTCTAAAATCTGAAGGAGATTAAGAAAAAAGTGTACTTGTAGAGAACAGTGTAGGCTTAATTTAATGTTTTTTATGAAATTTTGTTCTAGGAATTTAATTGTGGTTTTAAAGTATATTTGCTCTACTTTTAATTAGAGGTGACATTGTTCAGAATGATTCTTGGCAAATCTCATCTACACTGCCTGCTTTTCATAAAATATAGATGCCTTTAAAACAGCATCTCAGACAGTTACTGTGATTTTTCATTCTTTCAGGTAATAGGTGATGGTTTAGGCTTGAGGTCCAATGATGAGGTGGATGGTAAAAAACTAAGGCCTCATCTGATGGCTCTTAACTTTGGTCTTGGAGATGCGGGCAAGTTACATAAAGCTTTTAGCATTTTGGGGTTTTGGAAGTTAAAATGTTCTAAGGAAAACTATATGTTTTAGGGTTTTTTTTAATAAAATTTTAGATATGGATACATTTTTAAATTAGGTAGCTTGAGTTAGTCAAGACTATTTTCACTAATTTGATAAGTTAATACTTGTTTTCTTCCATTTTAAATGTCCTCTTTGTTCAGAGGGATGGTAAGATACTCAATGCCAGATGTTTTTTTCAGTTAATTATTTATGGTATGTGTGCCCTAGAAGTAGATCCATGACGCTTTTATTTTGAGTTGGCATTAGATCAGACATATGTAAGCCCCTATTCTTGCATGGAATAAAAACTAAACAGTCTGGTGAAATCAGACCAGACTTACACTAAATTTGTTGAAATGTAGTTGTGAATATATATTGATGATATAAACCATCTAATTATCTGATCTGTTATAAAGATATATTCTAGAAGAAATTAACAAAATTGTATATTAAGTTACATTGATGGCCAAAAGTAATATATGTACTTGGAGGTATAAATTCCTCCCCCTAACATTTTATTAAGAAGTGTTTAGAATACACGGCAAAGTTGAAGGAATTTTGCAGTGAAACCCATACATCCACCACCTAGATTCTGATATTAATGTTTACTATACTGATATATCACATATCTATCCATTTATCCATCTGTCAGTCCATCAGTGTATCTTGTCTTTTGATGTATTTGAAATTTTCAGTATACTTCTCCATAAGTAATTCAACAAAGGCATGTCAGTTACTAGAGTTCACAAATACAGATTTTTACTTTTGCATTTTCCTATCAGATGATTCTAAATAGTTAATATTTAAGCAATTTGAGTAATAAGTTATGGTGAATTAACTTTATACAAAATTAGTTGCAACAGAAAAGTTTTAGTGAACATTTCTAGCATGTGCTTTAACTTTGTTTTTCCTTTTTGTTGTTGCTTTCAGTGGATTTTCCAGAAATCTGTTTGGTTTTTTTTTTTATTGTTGTTTTTAGAGTCTTCACCCTTGTTTATCTTGTCTCTTTTTATTTAGTTGTTATTTTAAAAAGTTTTAAAGTCATATATGTATTTAAACCTCTGTTTTAAAATGTCGTAAGGTCTTATAGCAAATAGTAGCTATTTCTGATACTAGGGTTTTTTTTTTAAATTGAATTCATCAGTATATGTAGAAATCAAGATTATTTAGTATTTTGACTAGCCGATTTCTAAAATAAGTTTAAATTCTGGGACATCATTAGCCTTATTATACACACAAAATTTGACTTTTGAAATGTGGGTCATCTTAAGTATGCTGTCATTGGAGACAACACTTGTGAGTATTCTGCTTCATGTGTAATAGCATAGTTTTCCAGTTTTATACTTTAAGATCGAAGATGTTGCTCATGAGATAATTTTAAAGAAGAATTGCTTCTCTTTGTCTTAATTTTTTGTATCTCTACAAATTATCATTCATCTGAGGCATATTGAAACTTAATTTCAATTCTAATTGAGGCATATATAGGTAGAAGTTTGTGAAATTTACAAGTTATGTGGTGCATATGTCCATTCTTATAGTGTAATAAAAAATCCTTTTATTTTTTGCTTCTCATTATGCTTTATAGTACTTACACTTATCATTTTGATATTTAGTACAAAGAAATGTGCTGCATGCATTGAGCATTTTTCTACAAGTTTTTTTTTTCCCTGATGTGCTATCTCACATATCACAGGCCTTATTTTTTGAACATTTGAGCAAAAGAAACAGATGAAACCTCATACAAAACCCTCCAATATATGAAAATGTGGGGTTTATTTGTGCTAATGCTCTTCTTTTGGAAACATATGTATTAAAGGTAAGGTCAATTTATTGATTTAAACCATGCTGTACATAAAAATTTATTATTCATGATTAAGATTTGCAAGGCATTGTTCATGCAAGAAAAGATCTTTTTTTATTTTATTTTATTTTTTTAAGAAAAGATCTTTTTAACTTGTGGAATGAAGAACTTTGTCTGAAAGTGCCAGAAAGATTAAAGTTAATTATTTCCAAGTTTTCCAAAATATTATGGGAGGATAATTTTCTGAAGGTATTTTATACAAAAATTTGGTCTAAAGCTTTGATATTATAATTTTCTAGGATCTTATGGTTGGTGATGAGGCAAGTGAATTACGCTCAATGTTAGAAGTTAATTACCCAATGGAAAATGGCATAGTACGAAATTGGGATGACATGAAACACCTGTGGGACTATACATTTGGACCAGAGAAACTTAACATAGATACTAGGAATTGTAAAATCTTGCTCACAGAACCTCCTATGAACCCAACCAAAAACAGAGAGAAGATTGTAGAGGTAAGTTTTTAGATGGGTTGCACATATATGTGTTTCTGTGATGTGATGTTAAAGCACATGTTTTTTCTTTTATCTTACCATTGTCCTTAAGAATAAAGGGAATAAGAATAATTATTTTCTCCCAGATCCTATTTATTGAGCACCTAACTATGTTAGTCATTACTTATAAGTAGAATATACCAGTAAACAAAGTGAAGTCCTGCTCCCATGGAGTGTATCCTCTAGCAGTGGAAAACAGACCGAAAGAGCAAAAAGTGAGTTAATTGAATGGTTTGTTAGAAGATAATAGATGCTAAAGGGAAAAAAAAGAGTAGGTTAAGTGGGATGGGGAATGTAGGGAGGCTGCGTTTTTCATAAATGTGGTAGTATGTGTCTGTAAGAAGGTGATATTTAAACAAAGGGAGTTAGCCAGAATATACTTGGGAAGAGCATTCCAGGCAAAGGGAGTAGCCAGTGTAAAGGTCTTGAAATGGTAGCAAGCCTGGCATATTAGAGAGTCAGCAAGGAAACCAGTGTGGGAGAGCAACAGGAGACAAGGTGGGAGAAGTAATGGGGCAATCTAGGGCCGTGTAGGCTCTAATAGGGAATTAGATTTAAACTCCAAGTGAAATGTAGAGCTATTACAAGGAAGGGACATGCTCAGATTTAGGTTCCTGTGGCTGCTGTGTTGAATGTAGATAGAACATAAGGAAGCAAGGGTACAAGAGAGACCAGTTGGAGACTTTTTCAGTTACCTGAGCACAAGATAATGATGGTTAGGATTAGGGGTAGTAGCAGAGAAGGTAATGAGAAATGGCCAGATTGTGGCTCTGTTTTGAAGGTAGGGCCAAAATATATTCTGATTTCTTAGATGTGGGTAATAGAGGGATAACTGCAAAGATTTCGCTTGAGTAACTGGAGGATGGGGAAAAACTGAGATAGTAGAACAGGATTTGGGAGGGAAATGGATCAGGAGTTCAGTTTTGGACATGTTAGGTCTTCATTAGACATCCAAGCAAAAATGTCAAGTAGATGGTTATTAAGATCAAGTTCAGGAGAGAAGTCTGGGACTGGAGATAAAAACTTGGGAGAGTCATGAGGATATAGATAATATGGTTCACCAAAGAAGTGATAGTAGACAGAGGTGAGAAAGCGAAGGGCCAAGGAGATAGGGGAGAGCTGGGAAAGGAGGTTGAAATGGCTAATGAGGTAGGCAATTACAGAGAGCAAAAAGTCTACATTCTTAATAGTTTAGATAGGTAACTTTTCAAGGTTGTCTTTCATTTTGTTATATATGAGATAGAAACTTTTAATTGCTTTGTATTTTAGTAGCTTTCCAGATACTACTTAATGTAAATATCTTGTTTTACTCAGTGGCTATGTTTAGATGTTGATGGAAATTTTGGAAGAGAATTAGAATTTTTATATTAAGTGTTTTAAAATTTTGAGATCATGGTTTTAGCTACAGAATCCATATCATTTCTTATGGTTCGTATTTTATTACTTTTTTCCCCTAGCCACCCCTAAAACTATGAAAGATGGGCTTTATTGTATTAGCTCATATTTTAATTGCATTTTGCACTTTCTGAATGGTTTACAATCACTAATACTTTGTGATGGATAAGTAGTCATTTGTAATTGCTATTTATTTTTAGTAGCTTATTACAAAATCAGAGTGCAGAGATATTTTTGCATTAAATCAAAAGGTTACTACACAAGGAAACCTCTTTCAGAAAGTAACACAATACCAGAATGAAAACCAAATTTTCTTTCAGATGAAAAGTTAGGGAGATGACAGGTATAGTGTCATCCACTAACTAGCTATTTGACTAGGACATATATTTTTTTAATCTGCAAAAATGACAAGAATTAGTCTTACTGCACTCTAAGTTCTCATCTTTAGTTTAATGCTCTTTTTTACTCACGAGTGCAAATTTGGCTATGACTGATAATGCCCTACTTTAATCTCATCCAGAAAGTTGTATTAGAACTACAAATACCTTTTAATGATCTTATAAGTAAAAACAAATTCTAACAGACTGTCAAGTTGATAAATGCAAATACAGTTGACCCTTGAACAACACAGGGTTAGGGGTGCCAACCCCCCTCGGTCAAACATTTGTGTATAACTTTACATTTGGCCCTCTTTATTCCAGTTCTGCATCACTGGATTCATCCATTCTCGGATCATGTTGTGGTATAGTATTTATTTACTGAAAAAAACCTGCAATTAAATGGACCTGCGCAGTTCAAACCTGTGTTTTCAAGGGTCAACTGTATAGCATTACTCTTCCATTTTCATCCCTGTGGTGGGGGAATAAAGGATGATGGAGTAGAATACTACTTAGAATATCTAGTTGCTTAATTGATGAGTATGTGTTTCAGAGATGTAAAATTTATTTATGTATGTATGTATTTATTTTAGAATTTTTTATTTTTTTAATTGAATTTTATTGAAGTATAGTTAATTTACAATGTTGTGTTAGTTTGAGGTGTACAGCACAGTGATTCAGTTTTGTTGGTTTTGTTTTTGTTTTTGGCTGCGCCACGCTGTATGCAGGGTCTTAGTTCCCTGACCAGGGATCGAACCTGTGCTCCCTGCAGTGGAAGCACAGAGTCCTAACTGCTGGACTGCAGGCAATTCCCCAGAGTTGTAAAATTTAAATTCTATATAATTCTTATTGTGGACAGTTGTAAAATTTCTAAATATGAGATATTCATAGCAGTAGTCAGCACTGCCAATCAAGGAATGCTCGGTGTAGATGACAGAGAAAATCCTATAGGATGTTCCCAGCCAACCTGCACTACAGAGAATGAGCATGGTTGTGAGCAGAGAGGGCATGAGGGGACTCCTCCCTGCAGTGTACCTTGGCAGAGAGTGGAACGCAGCCTTGGCTCCAGTGAGGAGGGCAGGCTCAGCTGCTGAGCATTCAGGATCTGCCAGCATTCAGGAGTTACTGTGTTTATTTTTGTTTTCCTGCCCTACTGTTTTATTACCTTTTTTTCTTTTTAAACTGCTGGAGGTAGAGCCACAGTCTTTCTTGGCCCAGGTTGAGGGAGAGGGATGCGAAGTAAGCAGTTAAGCAATTTCTATAGTTTGTCTTTAAATTAAAAGATATTTCCTTTAAGGGACATCAGTTGAGAAGAAAACCTTGTTCAAAAGCAGAATGCTTTCCTTCACTCTAATTAGCTATTAACTAAAACACTCAGAAATCTTTGCTTTGTAGCACTTATGAAATGCGTGGGGACTTAGTGTGTATTCAAAAATCTGTCCCCAAAATTGGAGCTCTGTGACAGCAGGACTTCAGTAGAGGCAAAAAGAGCTAAAGAGAATGGAGGATTCTTTTGGGTTCTTTGATTTTATTTTGGATAGCTAATCCACTCTGACCATCAAGAAACCTTATACATACTTATTATATAACTTCTAAATACTAATTTTTTCCCTTTCCTTTTGCATTTTCAGGTAATGTTTGAAACTTACCAGTTTTCTGGAGTGTATGTAGCCATCCAGGCAGTTTTGACTTTGTATGCTCAAGGTAGGTAAAGCTTAACTTTTAGTATAATCAATTCAGCAAATATTTATTAAATATGTTTGATGTCAGAGGAGTTTGATTTTTCGGTAAGTTGTAAGTCCCAGAAGAGCACAATATTTATGTATTTATATTTATTCAAATATTTTAAATATTTATTCAGATATTTCCACAATTTCTAAAATTTGTCAAATAAAATATACACATTTTTATCTTCTTTACTAAACAATGAAAGACTTAGGTAAAAAGAAACTTCTCAATTTTTTTAAAAGTAGAAGGTTCCCTCTTTTAGGCTATTTAAAGTAAAAAATGTTTTATAAAGTGGAGAATGAAAATGGAATTTTGTCCTCAGAATTGGCAGTTAAAAAAAAATAGAGCCAAAAAGATTAGTATAAATCATGTTTGTCAAATACATAATAGATTAAATACAAAGGAAAAGGCAGACATTTGAGAGTGCCTTCCTAACTTTTGAGGTGGATTTAATGGAGGGGAGCTACTGTGTTTTCTTGGTACTGCTGTTAGTAACTGGCTTGCTGTCCATTGGGAATAAAATAGTAGCCATGTAGGGAGAATTCTTTATATCCTTATGGTCTTATCGAGAACTTAAGGGGCCATCGGATATGTGCTACAGAGTTTGTTAGGCACTTCAAATGTAAAGATGCCTCAAGGACTTAGAATCTAATGGGGAGAAGATACAGAAATTGATTCAGCATGTCAGAGAAGATTTCTGAAGGAGGTGACAATTAAGTCTCAAGCCTTAGTACTTAAGCAGTGTATGACAATACAGTTGACCCTTGAACAATGCTGGTTTGAACTGCATGAGTCCACTTATACATGGATATTTTTTAATAGTAAATACTACAGTACATGGTCCGTGGTTGGTTGAATCTGGGGATGTAGAGGAACCATGGATGCAGAGGGCCAATTATAAGTTATATGCAGGTTAACCCCTGTGTTGTTCAGGGGTCAGTTGTACTTGGGAAACAAACTAATATTGTGGTGATCCATCTGATTCTACATATGCATGAGTAAAAATCACTTTTCAAAACACATACTGGGTTTTTAAACTGTCTTTACTACTACATATAGATACTAAGAAAGTACTTGGGGAGAATTAAATTTTTAAAGAGGCTTTATTCATTCACCAAGTGTAGCATGTGCCTCGATTTCTGTTTAGTGCAGAGGATATGGCAGTGAGTAAAGTAAGCTACTCCATAAGCTATGTGTGGTCTCCTTGTCCTTAAGGCAATTACAGCCCAGCTGTGAGTAATTAGTGCTTGTGTGCATCTAGGTAATTTTATTTCATTTTTTTAAAAAGTAAATTTCAGAAATTATTTTAGAAAATACTTTGGAAAAATAGATATTAAAAATTTTGAATCTAAGCTTTGAAATTGGTGATAATAGTTCCATTTAGGGGGTGGGGATGGGACACGTCTGCTGAAATGAATTTTTGTTTTAATTGTATTTGAATGAAATTTACCTTAACAGATTTTTCTAGCAGTATTCATAAATTTATTTCTGTCCAAGGAGAAGATACCCTCTTTTAATTCCTGATATTTAGCTATTTTTGTTTAACTGTTGAATTCTTAATTTTGAGAAATTATAGTCCAGTAATACTAATCAAAAGAACTCTAAGCCGTGGAAAAATTCTCCTTCTTAAACAAGGTGGCTAGTGCTACCAGTTAAACCAAAAAAAGTAAGAAGCAGCATTCGGAGCCAGGGAAGGTTTTTGAATAAGAGAGAGGTGACACAGTGATTCAGGAAAGTATGTTTGACTGCATTTTGCAGACAGGATTGAGAGGAATAACGAATCATGGAGTCTGAGCTGGAGGTTAAAGTGGTCAGGGAAGGTATAAATGGAAAGGTAAGAACTAGATTGAGCTTTAAAGAATCCTTAGGAATTGAAGTGGAAAGAATAAATAGTCCAGTGACAGAAGGGTGTGGCACTGGAATCCGGTCAAATACGTAAGGGAAAGGCCAGTATGTAACCTACTGGGAGTGTAGAAAATAAGGTGAGGTTGGATGGGAAGGTCTATTTGGAAAATAAAATATGTAAATTGCTGCTTTAGTTGATATTACTGGGAGTATTTTTGAATTAATGATATTGTGGATTCTTCTTTTTTTACAATAGAAAGTCTCTTGTTTAAAAGAATGCAACCTTAAGAGGCAGTGTATGATTTTTATGAAACTTAAAAAATCAGTCAAGGAAAAACAGATTATATCAACTTCAGCAGGAGGTGGTTTGAATAAACGTATTCCAAGATAAATCAGTTACTTAGTGCATAATAAGAAAGAGGGAGAGTGCCTACTCAGGGATGGGACAGTGATAAAACAATGCTTGAGCAAATTGTAGATAATGCATATTCTGGTTAAAATTTTTTTTGTTGTTAAAAATATTATTAGACTATTAAAAACTACTAGAAAACATGAGTCAGAAAAAGTTTTGTTTTGTTTTTCCTGAATTAACCCTGACACAAAAGGTGAAACAGTAATTTGCAGCCATTTATAGTTTTAAATAGCACATACGAGAAACAAGGCAGCTTCTTTGCTGTTTTTATTAAGAGGTTTAACTGACATTGTCTTTTTGGTTTCTGGTGAATAATTGAAATGATCCTTCAGCTAGTCAAGATGAAGTGTTCTCAGATTTCTAGCTATCTAGTATCAACAAATTTTCCAAACACAGTTTTGTCATATGACAAAAATAATAATAAAGAACTAGATTATTTCAACAGGTTCACTGTCAATTTGTGTAATATTTACCTTTCACAATGGTTTTCGTAAAAGTTATCCATGATGCTCTAGAAAATTTTACTTTAATGGAATTCAGGGATCCAGATTAAGTTGGAAGGAAAAATAAAGACTATGTTGTATTTTTCAGTCCTATTCCTGAAAAACAGTCCTAGGGCTATCTCCTGGGGTAGCCCATGATTAGACTAAAAGTCTCACAGGAGGCATGTGAGAGAACACTGACGTTAGTGTCTTTGTATTCGAAATAAGCTGTAAAATAAGCAAATAATAAAGAAATGCTGGCTTTTAGACCATTCTGGTTGGTGACATTTCTAGTTTGTCTTCTTTACTAATATTTGAAATTTGCTGGCTTTGATTTTTCTGATTTGGCTTTTTATTTACAACCTCATGGTTCTTCCACAGGTTTATTAACTGGAGTAGTGGTGGACTCTGGAGATGGTGTGACTCACATTTGCCCAGTGTATGAAGGCTTTTCTCTCCCTCACCTTACCAGGAGACTGGATATTGCTGGGAGGGATATTACTAGATACCTTATCAAGGTAAGCAAAAAAAAAAATCATAGAATTAGATTTTGTAGTTTGTGTGTACCAACTTAACACAAAATTAAATGTATCATCTCAGGACTCTAGCTAATCTGCACCACCAGAGAAGTGGCCCAGTTCATTATTCATATAAAATCCATATGAGATTCACACACGTGATCTCTTGTATACTAATGAGAGTTCATCATTACTTAATTATATTTACTATTCCCAAGGAATGGGTAGAGAGGTATTTCAAAGATGGAGGAAGACTCTAAAACTTCCTTGAACAACTTAGGCAACCTTTCTGCCATAAAACCTTCCTTTGAACGGTTGTATGATAAAGTATACTTGTGAATATAATTAGTTATAATTTTCTTTAAAACATTGCTGGATAAAGTATATAAGGCCACTATTTGGAGGCATGTGGGTTTTTTGTAATGTGGAAAAAAAAGGTTTAGAATGTTGTCTGTACCAGAATTCTGTAGTTAGTGTATTCTCTCCAGGTCAGTGGCTCTCAGTCAGGGATGATGCTGCCCCCCAGGGACATTTTGCAATGTCTGGAGACATTTTTTGGTTGTTACAGCTTTGCAGGAAGGCTGCTAAACATCCTACAATGAACAGGGCATCCCCTGCAACTAAGAATTGTAAGGTCCAATATGTCATTGGTGCTGCTGTGAAGAGAGTGTTCTAGGATGAAATCTGTGCAATAAATTAGATTGCATTAAGTCTTCACCTTGACATTGGGTTCCTTTAATCTCTTTTTTTTTTTTTTTTTTTTTTTTGTGGTATGCGGGCCTCCCCCTGCCGTGGCCTCTCCCGTTGCGGAGCACAGGCTCCGGACGCGCAGGCCCAGCGGCCATAGCTCACGGGCCCAGCCGCTCCGCGGCACGTGGGATCCTCCCAGACCGGGGCGCGAACCCGGCTCCCCTGCATCAGCAGGCGGACGCGCAACCACTGCGCCACCAGGGAAGCCCCCTTTAATCTCATTTAAAGTAATAATAAGATTGTTAATGAGAATTATAATACTCTCAGTCTAAGCCAAAATTCTATTCGAAGGTGACTACTAAAGGAGTGCCCAAGGGATTTCTTTTGAACATAAGCACAAAGATAAAGGGATTTGTTTTCTTAAGTTTTTATATGAAAACATTGTTTATGTTGTGTATTATGTGGGGTTTTTTTTTTAACAAATGCTATTGCCCATCTAATATGTGTCAGACATAATAGAAGTTAGGGATAAAACTTCGTTAAGACCTGGGGTATTTCATGAATATGGCATTGATTGAGCAAATTGCAGAATTACAGGAGTCCAGTGTAAAATATTATTTATTAATAAATATTTTGCTCATTTTAGCCATTTATTATTCATGAACTGTTAATTCTGTCTCTCTGTGAAACTGAAATATAAATCCTTTTATGGCAAGTAATATTCCCATTTCTGAAATACTCAGTAAGGGCTAAGGCTCCACTGTCCATTGCATTTGGTATTGATGTGACATATTTAGAGAGCATTACTCGCTTTTGCAGAGTTGAACTCATTCGGATTACTTGTGGATTTACTGCTATTTTTTTGTACCAGCTGCTTCTGTTGCGGGGCTACGCCTTCAACCATTCTGCTGATTTTGAAACGGTTCGCATGATTAAAGAAAAATTGTGTTATGTGGGGTATAATATTGAGCAAGAGCAGAAACTGGCCTTAGAAACCACAGTATTAGTTGAATCTTACACAGTAAGTATTTCCAGTGTATAATATATATGCGGTTTTAAAATGGACAACTTTGACTATTGGTGCGTGCTTAAGGAGGTTTTCTTGGAATCCAGTACTTTTGGTTTGGGTTGTTAGAATATGTATATGTGTGATCTTTAATGTCTTTCTACATTATGATTCTATGATTTAATTATTTTAGGACACCGTATAACATGAAATAAGGCAAGAATCATGTATTGCTTTTCTACTTTAGGATGCAGTTAGATGTGAGATATTATTTTGAGATTCTAGTACTTGGAATAACATTTTTCAGCATGGATTTCACATAATGTTATTTCTGTGAGATGTTAATAGGTATTTCACAAAAATTAAAATGGGGGCTACATTATCAGGTAAGTTTGGGAGAGAGTTGATTTCACTTTATTAAAGGACTTCTCAGAGCCTTTGATATGCTGATTTGTACATGACCACAGTATTCCTCAGCATTTCATGGGGCTGGTGTTCTAAGATACTTTGGGAAGTGGTCATCCTATAGGATGGCTTTTATAATTCAGTAGGTGGCAGTTTTCCTGACTTAGTATTTTCTTAATGAGATGTTCAAAACAAATGTTAACTTGAAATTGAAACTAATGAGACTTAGAACCTAGTTATAGTTTACACTAGGGGAGTTGATCCTCTGTGAATTTTTAATGTATTGCTATCTTTAAGTCTGTCATTCATCTGGGTATAAAGTACTTCCATATTGTATCTTTGATCAATGCATCTGGAGACATTTTTTGGTTGTTACAGCTTTGCAGGAAGGCTGTTAAACATCCTACAATGAACAGGGCATCCCCTGCAACTAAGAATTGTAAGGTCCAATATGTCATTGGTGCTGCTAGGATCTAGTAGTTATTAAAATGAAATTGAATGATAGGCAATAAAAGCAAGTATTCTTAAGCCATTTGATTCATGTAAACTCAGCCTATCACAAATATGTACATAATAGTCATTTACAAAATAATTATAGGGACTTCCTTGGTGGTCCAGCAGTTAAGACTCCGTGCTTCCATATGGATGGCTAGTGGGAAGCTGCTGCATAGCACAGGGAGATCAGCTCGATGCTTTGTGATGACCTAGAGAGGTGGGATAGGGAGGGTGGGAGGGAGACGCAAGAGGGAGGGAATATGGGGATGTATGTATACATATAGCCGATTCACTTCGTTGTACAGCAGAAACTAATACAACATTGTAAAGCAGTTATACTCCAATAAAGATATTTAAAAAAAAAAAACGGTTACCCGGGGATGGGGGGGAGGGATAAACTGGGAAATTGGGATTGACATATACATACTACTATATATAAAATAGATAACTAATAAGGACTTACTCTATAGCATAGGCTACTCTATTCAGTACTCTGTAATGACCTATATGGTAAGAGAGTCTAAAAAAGAGTAGGTATATGTATATGTATAACTGATTCACTTTGCTGTACACCTGAAGCTAACACAGCATTGTAAATCAACTGTACTCCAATAAAAATTATTTTTAAAAAAATTGAAGAGAAAAAAAAAAAAAGACTGCACTTCCACTGCAGGGGGCATGGGTTTGATCCCTGGATGGGGAACTAAAGATCCTGTATGCCACATGGTACAGCCAAAAGAAAACAAAAACAAATGAATAGGGACTTCCCTGGTGGCACAGTGGTTAAGAATCCACCTGCCAATGCAGGGGACACGGGTTTGAGCCCTGGTCCGGGAAGATCCCACGTGCCGCAGAGCAACTAAGCCCGTGAGCCACAACTACTGAGCCCGCGTGCCACAACTACTGAAGCCCATGCGCCTAGAGCCCATGCTCTGCAACAAGAGAAGCCACCGCAATGAGAAGCCCGCACGCCGCAACGAAGAGTAGCCCCCGCTCACCGCAGCTAGAGAAAGCCCACGCGCAGCAATGAAGACCCCAGTGCAGCCAAAACTAAATAAATGAATTTTTAAAAAAGAATAAATAAAAATAATTATAAATTTTTATAAGTTATAGTATTTAATTTTAGAAGGTACTGATCCAAATAGTCAATAAGTCAATACTTTGCAACTTAATTATCTCCAGATTTGCTCTGGGGATTCTTCCCGAAGCCTTGACAGTTACCCTAGATTTATAATTTGTCACCTACCTGACTTTGGAAGAACGTGTCATGAGGCAGAGGATAAGGGAACTAGAAGTGTAAGACATATTTTATTTATTTATTCTCCTTTCTCAGAGAGTTTGAGGTAGGTTACAAAAATACATGCAACAAACAGTGAACTGATGAGTAAATGAAGAGGGATAAGAGTGGACAAATAAAGGAAAGGGTAAGATTTGGTGCAAAGAAATGGGAAGCATACAGTTTTAACAGTTCCAAGAGGTAGTAGTTCCTAGGGTAGGTGGCCCCAGGCTGGCCTGCAAATAGAGCTTTGAGAAGAGCCACACCATCAGAGGCTGGAAGGGCCAGGTACAGAGGTTTTGGTAACAGTAGTCTGCCATGTGAAGTTTTTCCATGTATCGTGGGGTGATTTCAAGTTTGGGTTTTAAGGTTTATTTTTTTTAAGGGTAAATTTTTTTTAAGACATTGATGTGATTTATAAAAAGATAATTTTGGAGTGATTGCCTTGCACATATTTGTAAACAGTCATAGCAGATGGGGGTAAATGTCTTAAAGAACTTGCTTCGTGATGCTTTGTCATATTGGAAAGTCAGTTTTGGAATCTAAAGATAATTATTTTAATTATGTTATTTTAAACAAATATACTGTTAGAAATGTTAATGTAAAACTGATTCTGGTATGTCATACAGAAATGTGTCCAATGCCAGCGTATACAAGCATGCTTGTTACTTAGGTCAATTCAGTGAATTGTGAGGGAGTTTTTGTTTAACATTTCTCATTTAATTAAATATAAACATGATGTAACTTAAGAGTTTTCTGCACAAGGTCATGTTGTAATGGTATCTGACCAGTTGTTTAAATCTAATTTTCTTAAAATTATATTTATTCATTATCATTTAAAATTTAATAGGACCTGGTAAGTAGGATACAACACAATTGCCTAATAAATAGTCTAGGTCAATATTCCTTAAGTTTTCTTGATCGTACAATTTTTTTGGATTAAATGATTTGACAGAAGTTTCACACGTGATATAAAGTGTTTTGATGACAAAATGATAGTTTCCCAGAGTAATTATTTGGTGAAAGAAATTACTTAAAATTTTTAATTGAATGTGTCTGTGCTACATGGTAAAAATATCCATAAACTCACAAATGTGTTAAAATGATAAGCAACATTGACTCCAGCAAAAATCCAGTTTCCATGGGCGATCAGCGCCACCTGTAGTGCTCTCCTGCACACACCAGTGGAACATCACACACTCGTGCGTTGGCGAATCCTCCAAGAAATTCCTATTTGGGGGCATGACGCACCATTTTAAAAGCAGAGCAGAGCATGATAATAAAAACAATTATTTTGATGTATTTAATTTACCTTTTTTGTCTTTTTTCAAAAATGTATTTTCGGAGAAATATATTGCTGATAATGATTTTGGTTCTAGAACAGGTGTTTATATAAGTACTAACATCTAAAGAACACTAGGAACTTTTAAAATCCTTTGCTGATACCTGATTGTTCTTGGTTTCTAGCTCCCAGATGGCCGCATTATCAAAGTTGGGGGAGAGAGATTTGAAGCACCAGAAGCTTTGTTTCAGCCTCACTTGATCAATGTTGAGGGAGTAGGTGTTGCTGAATTGCTTTTTAACACAATCCAGGCAGCTGACATCGATACCAGGTACATTAGAAATGGTTGTTTCAAAGTTATTTATCAGAAATAGATGGAATATAAATAGCTAGAATGACCAAGTTGTCTATTGTCTCACTCAGGTTTCTGATAGGATGACACTGGTTGTTGAACAGCATATATCACTGTGTCTCAGGCCTCTTTAGACTTATTTTGAAATAGTTTAAATGTTGAAAGTTGCAAGAATAGAATAGAGAACTCCTGTACCAGTTTTCCATTTTACTGATTTTAATATTCTGCATGTTTGTGTGCTCTCTCTCTCTCTTTTCTTTCTTGAGCCATTTGAGTAGGTTGTATGCATAAGTCCTCTTTACTCCTTAATATTCACTTTGTGTTTCTTAGGAATGAGGCTATTCTCTTATAGCCACAGTGCATTATTGAGTTCTGGGGATTGATTACTGACATACTTTTATCTACCATCCATATTTCAGTTTTGTTCACTGTCCCAATAATGTCCTTTATACAGTTTTTCTTTTCTCCAGTGAAGGATCAAATCTAAGGTCACACATTGTATTTAGTCATCATGTCTCTTAAGTCACCTTTTATCTATAATAGTTCCTCAGTCTTTTATGACATTGATATCTCTGCAGAGTACAATTTGGGTTTGAATGTTCTCTCATGATTAGATTTAGATTGTGCATTTTTGGCTAGAACAGTACTTAAGTGATGTGTCCTTCTCAGGTTATCACATCCAGAAGTGATGTCTGTTTGCTCCAAATTGGTGATATTAGTGTTAAACTCTTAATGAAGTTTCCTATTTTCTCCACTGTGTAGGTTTTTTTTTTTCCTTTCCTGACTTTTAAGTAATTTGTGGGAAAATACTTTGAGACTGTGTAAGTCTCCTGTTCCTCATCAAACTCTGGTCCCCACCCCTTTTGGCGTCTGTTGATGATTCTTGCCTAAATCCATTTTTATTGTGATCGTTGCAAAAAGGTGATTTTTTTCTAATTCTGTCATTCTGTTTTTATTAGTTGACATTCTAGCATAAGGAAGTCCTTTTCCTTTCTCCCTTGTTTTGTTTGTTTTATTATCAGTATGGTCTCATGATTTTATTTGGTGGATTATAATTTATTACTGCCTTATTTCATTTTGGTGCTAAATTGTTCCGGGTTTCGCCTGTTAGAGCCCCTTCAAACAAGCTCCTGTGTCCTTTGATGTGCCCTCATCTCTTTTTGAGCACATTCTACTTCATTCTATTTTGTGGCACAGGATATTCCCAGCTCATCTTTAATTTTGTTTTCTGAATAACTAGTGAAAACTGTACAAAAAAGTATACTCAGAAGTATTACTCTCCCCACCCCTTGTCTTTCACCCTAGTCCTCCTCCCTCTGTTTTTTATTTTCTTACACAAAAAGGTAGCATACTGTAAATACTCTTTTGCGCTTTGCTTTTTTCACTTAATGTATTCGAAACAAGCTTCTTTTTTATGTCTAAAACTGCCTTTTTTTTAATACAGCAGGTTTTTATTATCCGTTTTATACATATTAGTGTATGTATGTCAATCCCAATCTCCCAATTCACCCCCCCCCCCAGCTTTCCCTCCTTGGTCCTCACGTTTGTTCTCTACATCTGCCACTTCCTGGGGGTTGTCCTTATTCTTTGTTCCAGTTGCATTCTTTTTTCCAGTGTGATAATGCTGCAGTTAATAACCTTGTGCACACTGTATCTTTGTATTGTTGGGCATATATATTCTGAAAAAATGTCTGGGGGGAATAGTTGGGTTGAAGGATAAATGTGTGTGGTTTTGTTATTGCTCAGTTCCCTTCTATGAAAGTTGTACCCTTTCTCTTTCCCACCAGTCATATATGAGGGCACCTGTGTCCCCAACAGCTTGATCACAGAGTTTTTCAGCATTTTACTTTTATGCCAAGTCTAATTGAGAAATGATATCTGAATGTAGTTTTAATTTGCGTTTCTCTTAAGATTGAAGTTGAATATATTTTTCTATGTCTAGGGCCATTTTTATATCTTCTGGTGAATTGTATGTTCATGGCTTTTGCCTGTTCTTCTATGGAATTAAAAAAATTTTTTTCTCTCAGTTTTTGAAAAAGTTCTTTTTATATTAGCTCTGTGATATCTATTGCAGACATTTTGTCATTTTTCATTTGTCTCTTGCTTATGGTGTTTTTGGCCATATAAAATTTTGTTTTTATTTAGTTATATAAAAAGATTTGTAATCTTTTATTGCATCTAGAGTTTGAGTCATAGTTAGAAAGCTCTCCTTTATACTCAAGTTATTGAGAAATTCACTCAGAAGCATTTTATTAAGCAAGTGTTTGCCTACTTCTTTATTTAACCCTGAATGAAATAACCGCCTAATTTTTGTGGGCTGGCTGGGGAACAGGCTGGTAATGGAAATTAATAAAAATAGCAATTGGCTTATAAAAAGCTATAAATCTAATGGAAGATGATCAAAAGTCTCGTCTAGACTTCATAGTTATGATAAATTCTTATGGTAGGGATTGGGTAGATGCTTTTGTCCCTTGATTTAATGATCACTAATAGCAAAATTATATTTAAAAGTGCATTCCTGTTGGTAGTGATTAAAGTTTTGGTGTTCCTAAAGCAATGGAGTTAGGTTCAGTACCCTCTCCACATTGCTAGCATTGGAAAGCAGCACAACTCACATTTTGTTTTGCATGTCCTGTGTGTTGAAAGCATACATGTAAATGCTCATGGGAGGCTTCCCTGGAGGCGCAGTGGTTAAGAATCCGCCTGCCAATGCAGGGGACACAGGTTCGAGCCCTGGTCCAGGAAGATCCCACATGCTGCAGAGCAACTAAGTCCGTGCACCACAACTACTGAGCCTGCACTCTAGAGCCTGTGAGTCACAACTGCTGAAGCCCGCGTGCCTAGAGCCTGTGCTCTGCAACAAGAGAAGACACTGCAATGAGAAGCCCACGCACTGCACTGCAACGATAGAGTAGCCCCTGCTCGCCACAACTAGAGAAAGCCCGTGCACAGCAACGAAGACCCAGTGCAGCCAAAAATAAATAAATAAAAGTAAATTAATTTTAAAAATAAAAATAAAAATAAATGCTCATGGGCACATACCACATGTAGCTGCTTAGTTTATGTCACACTCATGTGCATACTTCTGCAATTAAATACAATACAGAACTTCTTCTAGAAGCTAGAAATATAATAGCCTGAGCCCTTGAGAACCTGAAAGTAAGTAAAAACCTGGAAGTGAGTTTGAATGAGGCCAAAATGGATGTGACTTAGCTCCTGAGTTTTACTAGGAGAAGAGTTCGTCAGACCTTCACTCGGATGATATTACTTTTAGTACATAAGCAGTTATTTTAGATTTGATTATCTGGTATGACCAACAGCATATTTAAGGAAGAAAGTGAGGACTGCTCTAAGAAGCAAGCACATCAGTCTAACCAAAACTAATAGCTGACAGCCTCAAAGCAAAGGAACAAAAGGGAAAACTACAAAAGACAAATGGAAAAATTCAAAAGCAAGAACTGGAATCGTGGTAGAATATGATTAATTATAGTAAACAACCACATCTCAGTGGCTCCATGGAAGCACTGTGATAGCACAGTCCAAGTACTGCAAGTTTGTAATGTAAACTGGTCATTACTAAAAGACTCAATTACATTTGCAAGAAAATGTTATGTGCCTTAGAAGTAGTCATCAAAATGCTAATAATTTTATATATAAAGAGGGTTTATTATCTATTAACAGTAGTAATAGCAAACATTCAGCCCTGTGGTTTACATGTTGAATTTTATTTAATTCTCTGAGTCTGATGTAAATAAAAGCAACTCTGAGACACTGTTTTCCTAATCTGAAACCCCTAATGAATACCTATTGTGTCTTTCTAGATCTGAATTCTATAAGCACATTGTGCTTTCTGGAGGGTCTACTATGTACCCTGGGCTGCCATCACGGTTGGAACGAGAGCTTAAACAGCTTTACTTAGAACGAGTGTTGAAGGGAGATGTGGAAAAACTTTCTGTAAGTATCAATCAATAATCCAACTGGTAAACATACTTTTAAAACCCTGTAAAATAGTTTGTGAATCTTGACGGCCACCAGAGGGAGCAAGAAGTCTTTCTAAACAAATGCCTAATGCAGTCTAGTGTAGCCTTGAAGAGGTAGGAAGAAGTAAATGGTTCAAGATGAGCTTTGTCTCAGAGCGGTCCTAGTGCCGGGGCACCTCTGTATTCAGTGTATCGAGGCAACTGGGTCCAGGGCCAGATGTTTTGGTTCATCTGTAACAAACAGCCTGGAGCCAGAGGTGCCTGTAAGTATATGGGAAGAACCTGTTGTACTATGGAGAGAGAAAGGCCACCTTGGGTTTGTTTGGTTTTTTTTTTAACTTGTTTTTTTAATATGTAGTCAGCATTCAGTGCTACTCTTGGACTGTCTCATGTTTCTGACTGAGTTATTTTCTGGCTGTTTCTTGCATATGTCTTATCTCCCCAATCAGATTGTAAACAACACCGTGTCTCCAGTTCTTTTGCATCCCCGTCAACTATCATAGCTCTTGAAAGAGACTTTAATTGGTAGTTGTTGCTGTGTAGAGTAGGAAGAAATTTTTAAACTAGTATGTAACAGTTGGTGGTTATTTGGCACTGATTTTTTTTCTACAGACCCTGGACTGTGTGAAGTACACTGTACATACTATGCACTCAATTAAGAGTTGTTTAATTCTAAATTAATCTCTGAGGTTCATCTCACCAACTTTGATCAGTTTAGATAATGAGATTACATCCTACAGAGGGCTGTATGTATTAGAGACACTATGTCACATCTTTTATTTGTGACTCAAATTGTTGAAATTAAATTGTGTATGGACTCATACATTAAACAAATTAAAAGACTCAAAAGGAGCCATGTTGTCTAAGTACTTCACTCATTTGTCTGACTTTGAGAATACATATAATTTAAAATCAGCCTCAGATGATTATTTAGCAAATGCTTCTTGAACTCCTAGGCGCCAAACACTTGTCTAGATGGTGGGAGAAGCAAAACTGGTGAACAAAACCAAAAATCCCCACGTTTAGTCTGTGAATAATATATCAGTAGTAATAAGCACTATGGAGAAGTCAGGTTAGGGGCTAGAGAGTGGGTAGTGATTGTGGGAGACGGTGTGTTCTTTTGTGTAGTGTGATCAGAGAAGGACTCCCGTGAGATAAGATGACTTTTGAGCAAAGACCTGAAGGGAGTGAGCCAGTGGGCAGCCTGACTCTGCGGGGAAGAATCTTGCAGGCAGGAAGAGCCCCAGGTTGGTGGGAGTGGCAGGAGTGGCTGGGGCAGAGAGTGAGCAAGGGCGGGGGCTGGGAGGTGAGCTCAGAAAGGTGGTCCGGATATAAGTCTTATTCAGCCACGGTAGAGTTTGGCTTTCCTCCTATTGAGGAAGGAGGATCTTGCGCAGAGAAGTGGTAGGATCTGACTTGTTTAAAGGATCATTAAGTCTGGGTGGTGAATAGATTGTTGAGGGAAGGGAGGAGGAAAGGTGAAATCACAGGACAGGTTAGGAGGCTCTGAGAGGAGGGAGGAGCTGGTAGAGGTTCATAAAATAGATGAGGAGGTGTGAAGTGGTGTCTTGCAGAGTGCAAGAGAGAAGAGAAGTGTCACGGGATTGCCGAGCGGCACTGAGGGGCTCATGAGCTTTGTCTCAGAGCGGTCCTAGTGCCGGGGCACCTCTGTATTCAGTGTATCGAGGCAACTGGGTCCAGGGCCAGATGTTTTGGTTCATCTGTAACAAACAGCCTGGAGCCAGAGGTGCCTGTAAGTATATGGGAAGAACCTGTTGTACTATGGAGAGAGAAAGGCCACCTTGGGTTTGTTTGGTTTTTTTTTTAACTTGTTTTTTTAATATGTAGTCAGCATTCAGTGCTACTCTTGGACTGTCTCATGTTTCTGACTGAGTTATTTTCTGGCTGTTTCTTGCATATGTCTTATCTCCCCAATCAGATTGTAAACAACACCGTGTCTCCAGTTCTTTTGCATCCCCGTCAACTATCATAGCTCTTGAAAGAGACTTTAATTGGTAGTTGTTGCTGTGTAGAGTAGGAAGAAATTTTTAAACTAGTATGTAACAGTTGGTGGTTATTTGGCACTGATTTTTTTTCTACAGACCCTGGACTGTGTGAAGTACACTGTACATACTATGCACTCAATTAAGAGTTGTTTAATTCTAAATTAATCTCTGAGGTTCATCTCACCAACTTTGATCAGTTTAGATAATGAGATTACATCCTACAGAGGGCTGTATGTATTAGAGACACTATGTCACATCTTTTATTTGTGACTCAAATTGTTGAAATTAAATTGTGTATGGACTCATACATTAAACAAATTAAAAGACTCAAAAGGAGCCATGTTGTCTAAGTACTTCACTCATTTGTCTGACTTTGAGAATACATATAATTTAAAATCAGCCTCAGATGATTATTTAGCAAATGCTTCTTGAACTCCTAGGCGCCAAACACTTGTCTAGATGGTGGGAGAAGCAAAACTGGTGAACAAAACCAAAAATCCCCACGTTTAGTCTGTGAATAATATATCAGTAGTAATAAGCACTATGGAGAAGTCAGGTTAGGGGCTAGAGAGTGGGTAGTGATTGTGGGAGACGGTGTGTTCTTTTGTGTAGTGTGATCAGAGAAGGACTCCCGTGAGATAAGATGACTTTTGAGCAAAGACCTGAAGGGAGTGAGCCAGTGGGCAGCCTGACTCTGCGGGGAAGAATCTTGCAGGCAGGAAGAGCCCCAGGTTGGTGGGAGTGGCAGGAGTGGCTGGGGCAGAGAGTGAGCAAGGGCGGGGGCTGGGAGGTGAGCTCAGAAAGGTGGTCCGGATATAAGTCTTATTCAGCCACGGTAGAGTTTGGCTTTCCTCCTATTGAGGAAGGAGGATCTTGCGCAGAGAAGTGGTAGGATCTGACTTGTTTAAAGGATCATTAAGTCTGGGTGGTGAATAGATTGTTGAGGGAAGGGAGGAGGAAAGGTGAAATCACAGGACAGGTTAGGAGGCTCTGAGAGGAGGGAGGAGCTGGTAGAGGTTCATAAAATAGATGAGGAGGTGTGAAGTGGTGTCTTGCAGAGTGCAAGAGAGAAGAGAAGTGTCACGGGATTGCCGAGCGGCACTGAGGGGCTCAGCTGAGGTAATGTTTAAAGCTAGATGTTGAGTTTCTCTGACACGTGTTCAGTTGCTTGAGGGCAGGGGCAGAGCAAGAGAGTTGATCACCCGAGTTGGTGTTCTGCCGAGTGAGGGAGAGAAAGACAGGGTCACTGAGGATGATGTCAGGACATGGTGGAGAGAGCACGCACACGTGCCACAGAGCAGTTATGAGGAGGAATAACCTGGCAGCTATAGCTGCCCTGGGCAAAGAGGGGTGGTGGATGGAGTAGTCAGATAGGATGAGTTTCTGAGGGGCTGTGGAGTTGCAGGGAGGAGGGAGAGAACAGTGAACAAGAATTACTGTTACCAACCTCCAGAGTTAGGCAGGTAGTGAGAGAGAGAGAGAAATAGCAGCCAGTTGAGAAAGCTGCAGGGGCAGTGGTGTCCTCAGGGGCTAGCCAGGTGTCCCTGAGAGCGGGGTTGCCAAACCATAGCCCTGGACCAAACCTGGCTGTTTTATAAAGTTTTTTGGAACACAGGCAGACCCATTCTTTTGTCACATAATATGTTACCTATTGTCACATATTGTCTCTGGCTGCCTTTAGGTATTTCCAGAGAGACCTGCAGAGCCTCGAGTACTTACTCTCTGGTCCCTTGCAGAAAAAGTTTGCTGACCCCTGCCAAAGAGTAAGAAAGTAACTAGAACAGTTAGAACAGTAGGTTAGCCTCAGAATTAATAAGTAAACGGATGTTTTTGTATGTCATGTGTTATGACAGATCCTATGGTTCATTTATGTGATGTAAAGACAATGTAGAATGACATAGTTATTTTGAGTCTTTTTGTGGGATTTGTGACTTTGTAAATAAAACTGCTATTTCATTTTGAGGTTTCTCTTTCAGGTGTTGACTGACCGTACAGATGGGGAGGTCTGTCTTTGTTAGACAGTTAATAGTGGCTGCAGAGTATAAAACTTCTCCTGCTTGTCTTTAATTTTGGTTACTGTGTTCATTTTTTCCAACATCCTCATAATTTATTTTGACCGTATTTGGCCTTGTTTATTTTGAGAACATTTCGTTTGAATTTGAGAGAATAGAAAATGAGCTTTGCTTGTAAGAAAAGAACTTAAAGCTTACTCTATTGCACGCGACTACAATCATAGGGGCGTGAGACCTTGAAGAAACTATAGCAGTCCTCTTATCCCAGCTCTTCATTTGACAGCTGGCCAGGTGATTTGCCCATTAGTGGGAAACCTGTCACAGTCAGGGCTCTGGTACTTGGGCTCTTGGTAGGGCGAGCATGGAATTCATTGTTCAAATCAGGCTGCTTTTGAGAGTGATGAGTGTAGTTAACGATGGGGCCACAGGTGTACATTGCGACTGTTCTAAGCACACTGGGATGGACGTGTGATCTCCTGGCTGTGAGTTTTGGGCAGATTACAAAATTTCTCTCTCTAACTGAGATACTTACATCACAGGACCTTTGTGAGAATTCGACAAGAGAATATAAGAAAAAGTCATTTTCATAAAGCAGAAAGCACTATGTGTGTGACGTTTTGTCATCTCCTCTTTCTCCTTTAGAAATTCAAGATCCGCATTGAAGACCCACCCCGCAGAAAGCACATGGTATTCCTGGGTGGCGCAGTTCTAGCAGACATCATGAAGGACAAAGACAACTTCTGGATGACCCGACAGGAATACCAAGAAAAGGGTGTTCGTGTGCTGGAGAAACTTGGGGTGACTGTTCGATAAACTGCGAAGCTGGTTCCCATCACGCCCCTAATGCTTTCTTTTTTCCTTTATTGCCAATCTTTGAACTCATTCAACTCCAGGACATGGATGAGGCCTCTCTGTGCCCTTTGACTGGAAAGGTCAGGTTTTATTCTGGTGTCTTGCAGAAGTTTTGTTAAATTTGTGTTGATGTGGGTAAATCTGACTGCTTAATTCCACCACTTCCCTGCAAACACAAGAGGGCCAGGGTCCTGTCTGCTGCTCTGTTTCTCCTAAGTAGGCATTTAGATCATTCCTGTAGCCTTCCTATTTTCACTTTCCTGTTCTAATGCTGCTAGTTTTAGTCTTTAGCACACTAGATGGTATGCCTTTGTTAGCATAAGAAAAAACAACTTCCACAGGAGCTTTTATGTGTTATTGGGGTGGGGTGGTGAGGGCTGAGTGGGTGGCTGCTGAACCCTTTGTGGTGTTTCCCCTGTGGTGTGGCGCTTTCTATGTTACTGCTGCAGCTTTAAGTACCTTAAAGCTTCTGGTATTAACATTTTAGGGAAATGGTAGGCTCAGAACTAAAGTGTTTGGGGTGGGGTTTTGTGTGGTAGAAAGGGGGGGTTTGATTTTAATTTTTTGATTTTTGAGCTTTTCTGCTCTGGGGTACGTAAGATGAACTTTATTTACAATACTTTGATTTGGCAGGTTTTCTTCTACTTTTGGTCTGCCTGGAACTGTTTCCATATGCTGTAAAAAGCAAGTGTAGTGTCCCATTATTATGTATTTGTATTTTAAAATCAACCGTATCAGCTGGGACTAGACTCCCTAGAATCTACCAATGGAAAAGTAACATTGAAAAAAAGCTTTTGGAAATTCAAATTACAGACAAAAAGTGCTTAAGAGCTGGTATTTTTCTAAGTGCTTCTATTAATACCAGAAGCATTAAGGTAACCCAGTGCCAAGTACCATTCTTGCAAAATTCTTTTATATAACCGACCAGTGCTTATTTAATAAAAACAAGTAGATACATATAAATAATTACTGGCAGTAGGTTATAATTATTGGGTTAAAATAACATTGAAATATGGGACTTGTGCCAGTTGGGTAATTTTCACTAGTTTTTTTTTGTTGCTATGTTTTCATTTAAAACCTGGAAGTGGAGTAAAATTTGACTATTTAAAATGTTGGCCAAAAAAAAGCAAGATTTAAACGCATATTTGTACTGAAAAACTAATGATAACTACTAAATCTCAGCCATCTTAAGCATGAAAGAAGAGTTGTTGGTATTTTGTAAATGTTAGCCGACTTACCTGTCAGAAAACCATATTTATGAATCCTGTTGGTATTGCTTGGTATCTGAAAAAATATCAAATAGTACCCAGACTTGAATTCCTTCTAAATTTGAAAAATAAAGTAATAAGAAATTGTATCACTCTAAGTACAAAATGCAAATTCTGGAGAAAAATGTTTTTCTTCATTTCAAAACTTTCTTTACTAATAACGACTTTGAAAGAAGAAGCATACTTTTTTGGGTGACTGAAATTGGAGAAATTATCGGCTATAGCATCTTTTTTTGTGAAGAAACTTAAAAATCAGTTTATGTGAAATAAGCAGCAAAAGAAGGTTAGTTTTAATTATGCAGCTTCTGTTAATATTATGTATTTTTTGTCTGTTTTACCTCAATTTGAACAAGTAAAAGAAGTTCGCCTGCATGCTGGACATGCTTCAGTACACGTGAATAGCCTATGAATAACGTCTGTTAGATTTTAGGGACGTGGGTATCAGAGTCACTTTGGAATTCTAAAGTGTTCCTAAGTCATGTTCTTATAAATCCCCCCGCCCCAGCCTTTTGAATACTGAGTTGTTAAAGGACACAGATGTAGGACCAGTATCTACTAGTTGTTCATTTCAGGTAAATGGATTGACTTCTGACCCTTGGTCATGATTTTAAAATATGGGGGTAGAAGACAACAAAGAATGGGATAGACTCTTAAATAAAGCAATGAAAGCATTTGTCATTTGTCCCTTGAATGTAGAATTTGGTTTTAATTTTATAATTCTGCTAGCAAACATGACAGTTAAAATGTATTAATATATAGAAAGAGTATAGTTTTTAAATTACATTTTATAATTTTCCTATTCCAAGGTGAAATAATGCATTTAGTAATTTGGGGGTGGGGTGGGGAAGTATCATGTTTAATTGGAGTTGTCAGGTATGAGTCCCTCAGAAATTAAATGTTTTTCTGTTTTAAAAGAGATCTGATATATAGCTCTTGAAAACCTTTGTCACTTAAATTTCCAATAATTAAAATTCTTTTCTTTTAAAATTAGAATTGCCAATGCCTTGACCTTTGAGAAGGGTTTCTTAGAAATAGGTCCTGCATTTAAACTTTTTTCTTTAAAATGTGGTATTGGATGTTAACTTTTACACAGTTCTGAGCACTGTCAACAATATTTGGAAAGTATTTTGAGAGATCAATGGAAAGTTAAACATTCTAAATTTAACATGAATACACTTCTTTTTGATTCAGAAAATAAAATCAGATTTTTCAAAGTAAATTTGAATTTTGTCTTTGTTTTTCCTCTTAATAGTATTTCTCTTTGGTTTCAGTTTCTTAATTTTTATTCATATTTTCGTTTTTGCTAATGCAAGATGGATCGACAACTTTATGCTAGTTGTTAGGCAAAGTTCAGTTCAGTGACATTCTACCGTTTGACAAAAAATAATTTATTTTTGGTCTGATCTTTATTTCTGATATGATTTTAAATACCTAAGGGGAGGGGGGGAAACTAGGAATAAAAGCAAATCACAGCCACAGCTCTATTAGAGACTTTTTTCCCTTTAGGAGACTGTTTTGTCTCCTGGAAGATTTAAGGAGGCTTTGGCAGTGTTAGGAATGCTCGAGAGATCTATATGGAACATGCCTCTTTTCAACAACATTTTATCTCATCTGCAGACTTTTAGGCATATTATTTTTAACAAAGCAACTAAAGACAGGTGAAAATTTATTAAGCTGACGCAGCCCTTTCTTACTTTTATACTAGCCTTTGAGGATGGGGTCTGGGGAGTAGATGTGAGTATTTTTGTTTTTCTTGCTCCATGAACTTGTGTGCTTGAACCTCATTGCTCCCTTCACGGCCAGAGTCCCCCAGGACTTCCTGAGATTCTCCTCTGGTGTCTTTTATCCAGTCTCTTCCTGGTCACCAGAAGAATGGTGTGATTGCTATGTCCATGTTACAGAGGGGCACTGTATTAGGTGTCATTGTTGATGGAATGAATGTCTCAGTGCTCTTCATTTTTTTTTCACCCACAAACCTTGACCACTGTACAACTGAGTGTGGTTATTAACTACGAATTTTAGAACCATCGAAGAGGGTATCCAACTAAAGTGAACCAGAAACTCAAGGATTGATTTTAGCTCAATATTTAACATGCTGTCTAACCTTGGACTAATTGGCCAGCTACCCACAGTACCTGGGGGTATTTTGTAGGATCACTTTTTTCCTCCAGCTCAAATTTCTTGAACTATTTAGAAGCTTGAAAATGCTACATCAGAGGTAAGTGGAGGAGGTGGGGGAAGGACCTGGAAAAGTATATTTGCAAGTGTTGAGTGCCTTGTAAAGGCCAAATTACTGACTTTAACCCCGCCATATTGCAGTTACTTTAGCTACAGAGTAAAAATAAAGTTGGGATGTAAATAAGGCAGCGCTTAGTAGTTAGTATTAGCAGGGAATTGGTTCCAGGACACTACCCACGTGTCCCCCCCAGGATAACAAAATCCAAGGATGCTCAAGTCCTTTATATAAAATGGCATGGTATTTACATATAATCTACACACATCCTCCTGTATACTGTAAATCATTCCTAGACTAATAATAGTACAATGTGAAGGCTATGTAAATAGTTGCTGGGGCATGCAGCAAATTCAAGTTTTGCTTTTTGGAGTTTTCTGGAATTTATTTTCCTGAGGTTTTTTTTTTTACCATTTATTTTATTTTTGGCTGCGTTGGGTCTTAGTTGTGGCACAGTACTCATCGTTGTGCCACACGGGCCTCTGTCTAGTTGTGGCCCGCGTGCTCAGTAGTTGTGGCACACGAGCTTACTTGCCCCGTGGCATGTGGGATCTGCATTGGAAGGCGGATTCTTAACCACTGGACCACCAGGGAAGTCCCTTCCTGAATATTTTCAGTCTGCAGTTGATTGAACCCACAGGTGCGGAACCTGCCTTACAGAGGGCCGACTGTATGTAAGTTCCAGTGACTTTTCACATTAAGCTTAACATTTAAAAAGCATCCTAAAGCATCTTCCTCTGCATTGGTTAAATAACATACAAAGTTAGGGAGAAAGAAGCTATTAATACTTTTGTTTAAATCATCTGCACTATGGCAGTGACAAAAAATAAGTCTTGTACCTACTGTAAGTATCTCAGTTTGTTACATGCAGATGTAAAATACCTAACTGGGTGGGGGGAATCCAGATCATCTTTCTCTTCCCTTTGGCAGAACAGAGTTCCTGTCCTGTCTTTCTCATATCTACACTCAGTTCCTCCCACCCACTAGAGGAAAAAGGAAAGACTGGAAAGGACTCTGCAGACAATTTCCCTTGAAATAGAAGAATTACAGAGTATTTTAACTAGGCTTGCATGGACCAGTTGAAAGGTTTGGGTTTGGGAAATGCAGAAACCAATCACAAGGGTAAGGTACGGTTTTCAAGCTCAAGGTAGACTCCTGAGAACACTGCTCTTTGCCATTAACGTCAAGTTGAGCTCTTACCTGTTGAATGCTTTTTTTTTTAAAGATTAGTAAGAAAACTAGTCAGCTGCTTTGTACTTCCTTGAATAGAGGTTTGAAAAAGGGCCCCAACTCTCAAGAGTAAGAATTCTACACATAAAAAAGTAATTATAAATATTCAAATGTAAAGGTATTAATAGCAAATAAAGGTTGACATTTTAAGCAATCATTTCAGGAAATTCTGAGGTTAAGACCTGCCATAATATTAATTTGATCTTTTTGTTAAATGAGTACCTTGATGTGCAGGGGTTGTTGGAATTTTAATTTGGGCCTATCATATGCACAAGAAAATTTCAAGGCTCGTCTTACTTTAGGAAATCAAATCTAAGGATTTCCTCAGTGATAATTATTTCTATTAACTTTTTATATTTTCATATTTCATGCCAACTTAGTGTTTGAAAAGTAAGAAAGTTGGGCCTTAGTTTACAGCAGCATGGATATCGTGATTTCACTTATATGTGGTATCTAAAAAAATGGTACAAATGAACTTATTTACAAAACAGAAAGAGACACACAGACTCAGAGAACAACTTATGGTTATGGGGGTGGAGGGTGGGGGGGAGGGATAGATTGCAAGTTTGGGGTTGACATGTACACACTGCTCTACTTAAAATAGGATAACCAACAAGGACCTACCGTGTAGCACAGGGAAGGCTGCTCAATATTCAGTAATAACCTAAATGGGAAAAGAATTTGAAAAAGAATAGATACGTGTATATGTATAACTGAATCACTTTGCTGTACACCTGAAACTAACACAACATTGTTAGTCAACTGTACTCCAGTATAAAATAAAAAAAGAAAAAGAGAAATTTGGGCCTTAACTGAGGTTCAGATGTTGAAAGTAGTAAGTTGATAATATACATTTGACCCCTTAATTTGAAATCTTCAGTGTACCTCCAAGTGTGTGTGTGTTTGTATATGTTTTCTTAGATCTATCTACATGTGAAAGTGTTTGGCATTCCATTTAAGAACCATTGAGAAGGAATGTAGGTTTGGAACCTAAAACTCTTGACTAGGTACAATTCAAAGGATCTTGATCAGTTAGGGAAGCCATTTTGCTTGTTTTGATTTTACTTAGCAGTTTAGGTAGAATTAATATGTTAAGTATCCTATAGAAAATTATGTAGCTAGAGTATAATTATATAATTTTTCAAATACTCAGATTATTGCCTCTCAATGTCTTTGAAGTCAAAATCACATGGAGTGTTTAAAAGTGCGGGTTCCTGGGCCCCACTCTGGACCCCCAAATTTGACTCTTGGGCCTGAGGATTTGCCTATTTTCCAACTGCACTGAAGGTTCTGATCCCCGCCAAAGCCCTCACTCCCCTGCTGTAGGATATTAACAGGACGAACAGGACCCACTCCGCAGGGCCCACACCTGCATGCCCTTGTCTCGCTCTTCTGAAAACTTCTGGAGCTTTCAGCAAATAGGTTCAGAAGTGAGCAAGCCCTGGAAACCGACGCTGACCTCCACCCCACCGCCCCAAACAAATCCTCAGTTCAGGTGGCGATAATATCCTTTGTTCAAAATGCAAATTCTTCTGGGACGGTTAAAGCACCATCAGTCATTTACACGTTGGTGTGAGTTAAAAGGAAGTCCAGTGACTCAAACTGACACCTAGTGAAGATTAGCAGCACTTTGTGATTTAAGTGGAGGGAAGGTCTGTAAGTTTCGCCTGAGTCCATTGGTGAAAATGGGCAGGATCCTGAGGAGATGTAAAGAAGTCAGGAGGGCAAGCTCACTTCTTAGGGGCCTGTGTAGATGCGAGTTGGGTGCTGGAAGTGGTGAAGTAACCAGAGCAAACTGCTGATTTCAGAGTGGTTTTTAGAGATGTTTTCTCCTCCCTTCTGACTTGCATGGTTCCCAGCTCCCTGAACCCAAGGTAGTACAGCTAGTACTACGATTCAGCCACTTGACTCAAGTGATCTGTAGTCTGGCCAAGGAGCCCACCTACCAGATGTAGCTTTACTTTTGGAGAGGAAATATCTGTTTCAAGTTCCATGCAACTAACATACAAGCGAACTTGGGTGCAGTGTGGAGATCACTTATATATAGTTGATTCAAGTTTTGATTTTTTTTTAAAATACAAGCTCAGTTCGTTATAAAATTTGGAAGTTTGTGGAATTTTATTATTTTAGTTGATAGCTGCTAGAGAGAGAAACAAAAGCTCGCTCTTGCATTTGCTCTTTTAGGCAGGAATAACTGTAGCCAGAGATTTGACCGGAGGGGAGGGGGGGCGGGCACTGCAGCTATTACATATTAAAATTAAGTAACCAGCTGCAGGTAAGGAGGTGGTTAGTTTTCAGTGCAGAAACCCTCTCTAGGGAGGAGGTTGGTGGATCCTCTGGGTGAGTAGGAAGTGACTTTTATCTTCTGAACCTAATTCTTATATAGCTCATATAAGTAAGTTTTAGCATTTTCTGTAGAAGGAAAGTGTGTGCTTGATGCTGGATGCATTTTCTTGCTATTTGTTTGCCTGCATATCTCATTCCTACTGTTTTTACCATGATAGCTTCTCTTAAATTTTCCATGTCACCCTAGAGCACACAGCAAATATCCTCCAGCATTTTAAGCACCACCTCTGATAGTACAGTTAGCTAAAAATGTGTATCAGATGTTTAGAGCCTTCTTTGTTCTCTGTGTTGACGCAAAGTTTGTCCAAAAGTGGAAATGTTTGTTTATGATGCCCAATAGTCGCTTTAATGACTGCTATCAATACATTTCTTATGACCTGAAAACTGACTGAAAAATCAAGGTCCCCTAAAGCAGAATGCTGTTCATAATGTGGATTTGGGGGGTATCAGTGTTTCTCATTTGCCTTTTCTTAAACACACAGGTGAAGGCTGTGCTAGGAAAACTATCTTCTGACTTTAAGCTACTATTCTTTTAAAATGGTGTGACAATTTCATGGTTGTCTTTTCTTAAGTTTTGGATAATTTTACTAATCTCAGAAAAGAGATGGCTGAGTTATCTTTCTCTTCCATTTTATATATGTAGCATTCTTATGCCTTAAAACATTTTTTCTCTTCATACCATTCAAAAGAAGCTAAGATTTGTGGTGTAAACCAATGGAAATCTTCTCCTAGGTGTTTTTTTAAAAAAATTAAAAGGCTTCCTTGAGCATTCTAAATGAAAGTTTGTTTTGTTGAATTTGTGGGTCTTTCGAGCAAATATAGGAGGGGAAAGATTTATGTAATGAAATGCCCATGTTTTAAGAGTCTAAAGAAGCTTAGATTTATGGCACTCCCACCCCCATCTCTGCCGTCAAATCACTGAGACGAAAACTTCTGAATATGGCCTGGATCACAAAAAAAAAAAACCTTTGCTGTTCCCACATTCTCTGAAATGACATCTTAAACTCTTATAGCTCAAGCTTTGCTAACTGGCAAACTAAACTAAATGGTAGCCCGCTTCACTAGCTGATTTGATTCAAACACCTGGGACCGAAGGAGGGCCTTTTCCCACTAAATTTCAGTACAATAATTACTCTCAAGAATATATCCTGTTTTCTTCAGGCGTGGAGCTTGTCTGCTAAAATAATTATCTGTGAGGCAGACAGGGAAAGAATTGCATCTGCAAAAGGCAGGATGAGTTTAGGAGACGAGGAGGAGGTAAGCCCCTTGCTGACTCACAGCTGCCCACCCTGCAAGGAGAGAGCTGGCCAAGAACATCCGCGCTGATTTATGGAGGAGAAATGAGGAAACCATTTACCCCAGATCTCTTGGATTTGTGACAATGTCAGTGTAAACTATTTCCATTCAGACCAAGAGGGAATTCCGAGTCTCCGAGGTGTTCCTTCTCCCACCTCTTCCTCTCCTAGGACGTTCAGGCTGGTGGTTCTCAAACCTTGGGGTGCCTGAGAATCTCTTGGGGAGCTAATTATGGCGCAGATACCTGGCCCCACTTCCCGAAATTGAGGTGGTGGCACTCTGAGAAGGGCTCATTTACACTTAGAAAAACATGAACCAGAAACCCCCGGGGGGTTTTGTTCAGAATTAAGCTACAGCCTCAATGATAAAAATCTGGGTGTGTTTTTCCAAAGCTTTCATTTAATTGGGAGTTTTCTAACAGAATGAAGACAAAGGCTCTCCCGCCTAGAATTTACCACCAGGGACTCTTGGATTCCCGGTTAATCTCTCCTCCCCCTCCCCTCCCCCTCCCTCTCTCTCTCTCTCTCTCTCTCTCTCTCTCTCTCTCTCTCTCTCCCATCCCCCTACTGTAAGACTAGAGAAAACCGGCTTCCGTTATTACTGTACCTTAATTTTACTTACAAAGGAAAGTGTTGCCAGTCTCATCTGTTTCAAAGGGCCTTTGTTTGAAATCCCTTTTGGAAATGGAGCACATTTTCCTGGTTTACTGCCTTTCAGAGAACAAGAATGCATCTTAAACAAGTGTTGTTTGAACTTTTAAAGCTCCTTGACTTTGTGTGAGCTGAGCCAACAGAGGTCTTCAGGCTCTACATTCATTAACGGAGTCACATAGGAAGCATTAGCGACAAGGATGCCAACATGACAGAAAGCTCTAATGGTCACCATTTATTGAGCACACACTAAGAACCAGGCGCTGTCCCTCAGGGCACTTTACCAGCATTCTCTTGTATTTCAAGTCGGATTTATTACCTTCCCTTTGTAGAGAGGAAAATAGATTGCAAAGGTAAAGGAACACGGGGACTTCCCTGGCGGTCCAGTGGTTAAGACTTCCGCACTTCCAATGCAGGGGGTGCGGGTTCGATCCCTGGTCGGGGAGCTAAGATCCCAAATGCCACACGGTGTGACCAAAAAAAAAAAAAAAAAAAAAAAAGTCAAGTAACTGGAACAAGGACGCAGAGCTCGGAAATTCAGAGGCAGAGTTAAACTCAAGCATCTCTCTGGCTGCACAACCTTTGCTTCAACACCCTGCCATGGTTCTGCGTGATGGTCATCTGAGTCTCTCTGTCTCTCTAAGCCTCGACCAGCTTAGGACCCTGCCTGGACTCCACCCCCACACTCAGAGGCCTTGGGAAAAGCACTTGTCTCTTGTGTGCCTTAATTTAACTCAAGCCGATGAGTAAAGTGCCCCAGCCTGGAGTGGTTGACATCCCAAGTGCCATTTAAAAAGCTCTTTGATATGAAGTGCCCCATAAGAGCTTGCTCTTCTGTTTATAGCAAATCATTCCCATGAAAAAAATTAAGTGGAGACTGGGAGTGAACAAGTCAGTGGTCTGCTGGGCAAAGGCATTTAAATCCAGAGGGGCTTGTCACACTTTGAGGATTTATCAAGCTCAAACTTTTTTTCGGGGGTGGCTTAGTTTTTGCCTACCAAGTGTTCGTTCTGGCCCTGAATTTAGATCACAACTTGACAAATTCATCAGTGGAGATTTCAAAATCTCCACTCACCACAGGAAGGCAAGAAATGGAAAGAATGTCAGTTATTAGGGTTAGCAGTGGCCCCTGGAATCTAAATGGCCCTTGAAAAGAACACTTGGGGAGGGGAAACATTTGAATCACTTAAATCTGCTAAGGACTTGCCCTGTATGGAATGCTCTGAGGGTGGCGAGTGCATGGGCAACGCTCTCAGAGTGACTGTCATGCATGGGGGACAACATAAAGGGAGGCCATCTGCAGAGGCTAAACTGTGGAGGGCCATTGCCTTCTGGGAGACAGTGACTCTGCTCCCATGCAGAGCAGCTGTGTGTCACTTAAGCAGCAGCTAAATTTGCTCGCTATCTGAATTCAAGGATGTTTCCCAGATCTCTGCGCCGTGAACAGCAGTGCTGTTTAAGATGGCCATTATTGCTTTCAGCCCCTTTGGCCAGGAGCAGAGGGGAGGGTCCTGGCTCTGGGTCTCCATCGCTGCTGCAGGAGGACATGATTCATGGTTAGCCCATCTCTAAAAGCCCTGGGGAGCCAAGGGTAGGAAAGAAGGAGGGAAGTTGTGTAGCATAAACGAAAGAAAGGAAAACCAAAAAAAGCGGCAAGAAAGTACTTCAGATGTGCAAGGATCTGTAATTCACGTACTCGTGGGACAGCTGAGGGTTAGGACCTGGATTAAATGTTTTCACATGGAATGGAAATACCAAGAAAAAAGCAACCCAGCGTTGGAGGGCCTGGCTTGGTTTAAAGAGGTCCTGGAAACAGATTCCTCTTATGTTTCTGGATGTTTAGACACGTGAAGTCCTATACATAAATTGTTTAAAAATATATGTAGCAGGTTATCCCATAAAGACATTTATATTGCCAGTCTGCCTTCAGTTTTCCATGAGAGGATGAAATACATTTTATGAGATTTGGTTGAAAATAATTGATCACTTTTTTAAAAAAAAAAACCTATGGTTTAAAAGAAGTGAATATACGGATAAAAAAGTATGAAATGATCTCTTGAGTGTTCATCAAAACCCATTCCAAATGAAGGAGTCTCCAGCAGCAACTATTTTAGAGTAACTGGGCTGTTGCCTGGTGACCTTCACAATTCAGTGCTTTTATAATCAAAAGAGAGGTTCCTCAGGATTGATGGTGTGGGCCACACCTCAGAGATGGGTTTTTTTTTCCCAATATCTTAATGACCCTTTGGATAGAACCAAACAAACACCTTTAAAAAGTAGGAGTGGTGGACGTTTTAATAGGCTGCTAAATTATCTCAGTCTGAGGTGCGCCAAGGATTACTAAGCCAAACGGTATGTTGCAATTGGAAGTGGTCAGCCTAGCGCAGCTGTTCTGGTGAAGGGCTTGAGGGCCAGCTCATGTGGGAGCCAAAGTTTTTGCAAGTTTTGTACACGTATATATGTTAAATTAATTTGAAGGTGATCTGTCAAGTTGAACTTGACAGTGAGCCAAAAACCAAAACAAACATAAAAAATAACAAAACCAAAATCAACTCATGACGATGTTCGTTTCGGTTTGTGCAAGATAAGCACATTTGAAAGTTCCTGTGTATTGAACTGACTTTGTAGGAAATACCTTTTTTCCCTCACTGGATAACATTAGCCTGTGTTATTTATCCTGTATTATTTAGCCTGTGTTAGTTACACTCATTGAATCTTAAAGCTTGCATGTAAGGTTAGGGGTCCCATGGTTGAAAGCTCTCAAGCTGCATTTCCTAAATCAAACGGCGGGGTGGGGAGGTAAAGCAACTTCCCAAGTCATTCAACAGAACTTGAAAGGGGCTAAATGTCTGCAGGTATCATCCCTCCTTCCCTTTTCAAAGTAGCCCTCAAAGTTGGTCTGAAGCCAGTGACATTTAAAATCACTGTATTTGCATGAAAGTCTCTGAGCTTTGAATTTGAAGAAGTTAACTGTTCTCTGGGGCTCTAACCTGGGTGAGAGGCAGCCTGGGGTAATTTCGCTAAGAGTGTTTGGTGAAACCCAAGCAAGACACCTTACAGCCAAGTGTTCTCTGTGGTCCAGTGAGTTAGGGCATCGCTGCATGAACCTCCCTTGCAGCATAGTAGAGTCTCAGGGAAGTCCTACAGGAAGGAAATGGAGTGGACTTTTATTTGCCCGGCACAAAGTCCTCTCTCCTCCTCTCTCTGGCCACCCATCTATGAACACTATGCAAGGCACGTTCTGGAAAATTATGGTCCTGGCCAGCAGCATAGACACAGTAGCGGTGGCCACATCCCACATTCCTGGGCCCCTTTTTTTCTCATCTGGAAACAGCAGGTTTCCAGGTGCTTGAAATAGTTATTACTTCCAGTCTCCTCCTCAGAAGGGACTGGGACATACCACCACATTAGTGGAGGAGGTTGCAGAGGGCAATGATGAGAAGTGGCTTAAATCCTGACTGCCATTCGCTAGCTGTGTGACCTTGGGCAAGTCACCTAACCTCTCAGATCCACCTTTCCCCATCTGTAGAACGGAGTCATAATATTTCCTGTCCAGTGTTGTCAAGAGGATAAATATGTAAGGTGCTTGGCGCACGGGAGGCATTGCACAAACATTAGCGTACTTCTCCTTCCCTCGCTCCTTTTAAACTTTTTAAAAGTAGCCTTTTAAAGGTTACTTTAGGGCGGTGGTTTGTTGATCTCACTATTGTTTCACTTGCTATCCAGGGACATCAAGGACAGGTAAGACATACAACGCGACACATATGGCAAGAGGCAGGAAACACCAGATATGCTCTAGAGGCCTAGGGGGAAATGTCTGGAGTTCTCTTTGGAAGTGCCAGGAGCAGGCGTGGAGGGAGCCAAGGTGCGTGGTCACGCTCAACTGGAGAGTCGGCTATAAGGAAAGTGGCCAGTGGGACTCAGGTTATGAGACTTGACTTGGGCTCTAGGACTCCAGCTCTGCAACCTCAAGGACCCAGGGGTTTCACCCCACACCCAGACCAGAATCTGCTCTGTGCCCCACCACCAGCTGTGTCCCTGGGACAACCATCCCTCTGTTCTCAGCCTCCATTTCCTTATCTGTAGAATGAGGGGTTTTGACCAAATCTGTTGTTCTCAATCCAGGCTGGGCATGAGAACCAGTAGGGGAATTTTAAGAAAATGCCAGTTCCTGGGCCCATCCCCAAACCAATGAAATCAGAACCCAGACATCAGAATTTTTCAAAAGTTCCCCAGGTGATTACACCGTAAGCCAAATTTGAGAACCACAGGACTAACCTCAAATGTCCTTCCTAGCCTCCAGTGTCTATGAGTACTTGAATGGAATATTCTGAGGAACTGAGTTTTCTGGCGAACTTAGAATTCGCCACCGAAAATTCCTCCTCGTTTCTATTCCTATTTTTGAAAACATTTCTAAAGTGAATAAGTCTAATTAATTGTGAAGGTCCTTCTTACCTTGATGTTTCTATGGCTACGTGAGAAGGATATTCTGAGGAGCTGGAGTCTTCTGGTTAATTTAGAACTGCACCAAAGATTCCTTTTCATTTTTATTCCTGTTTTTGAAAACTTTTCTAAAGTGTACAGTTTCCTGCCTAGGGAAACAGGGACAATAACTTCCTAACATGGGGGCTACTGCATGCCCTTTCCTGAGCCAGGGCAGACATTACTAATTGATGATGACACCTGCAACTTGCCTTAAAAGTCCTTCTCAACCTTAGCAGCCACAACCAGTCGATCAGCTGACACTTGAGATGAATCCTATCTGCCATTCTGGGTATGGTGAATTTAGCTCGATATTTCTTTCATAACCAGGTACCTTTCAGGGCTTCAAGGGCAACATTCCATCAGCCCTTCCTCGACTCCAGTTCTTCCAAGTGCACAGGACTATTGAACAGGTGGTGTAGGGAGCTGTGCCACATTACTGAGTCTCAATAAACTTTGGGTATAAACACATACAAATTTTTATAAAAGTATGCTTTGTGACCAGCTACTTTTAAAAATATTTATTTATTTTTGGCTTTGTTGGGTCTTCGTTGCTGCATGAGGGCTTTCTCTAGTTGTGGCGAGCGGGGGCCTGTGCCACATTACTGAGTCTCAATAAACTTTGGGTATAAACACATACAAATTTTTATAAAAGTATGCTTTGTGACCAGCTACTTTTAAAAATATTTATTTATTTTTGGCTTTGTTGGGTCTTCGTTGCTGCATGAGGGCTTTCTCTAGTTGCGGCGAGCGGGGGCCTGGTGGCTTCTCTTGTTGCAGAGCACAGGATTTAGGCGCACGGGCTTCAGTAGTTGTGGCTCATGGGCTCTAGAGCGCAGGCTCAGTAGTTGTGGCGAACGGGCTTAGTTGCTCCATGGCATGTGGGATCTTCCCGGACCAGGGATCGAATCCGTGTCCCCTGCATTGGCATGTGGATTCTTAACCCCTGCGCCACCAGGGAAGTCCCTTTTTTCTTTTTTTTCCTTTTTTAAATGTTGAAGTATAGTTGAGTTATAATGTTGTGTTAGTTTCTGGCATACAGCAAAGTGATTAAGATATATTCTTTTTCAGATTCTCTTCCATTATGGTTTATTACAAGA
This sequence comes from Physeter macrocephalus, assembly GCF_002837175.3. Classification (NCBI taxonomy): domain Eukaryota; kingdom Metazoa; phylum Chordata; class Mammalia; order Artiodactyla; family Physeteridae; genus Physeter; species Physeter macrocephalus. Next base: position 80,111,000 of record NC_041225.1, read on the forward strand.
TATTGAATATAGTTCCCTGTGCTATATAGTAGGACCTTATTGTTTATTTATTTATTTATTTTCAATTAATTATTTATTTATGGCTGTGTTGGCTCTTCGTTTCTGTGCGAGGGCTTTCTCTAGTTGTGGCAAGCGGGGGCCACTCTTCATCGCGGTGCGCGGGCCTCTCACTATCGCGGCCTCTGTTGTTGCGGAGCACAGGCTCCAGACGCGCAGGTTCAGTAGTTGTGGCTCACGGGCCCAGTTGCTCCGCGGCATGTGGGATCTTCCCAGACCAGGGCTCGAACCCGTGTCCCCTGCATTGGCAGGCAGATTCTCAACCACTGCGCCACCAGGGAAGCCCCAGTTGTTTATATATAGTAGCTTGTATCTTCTAATCTCAAACTCCTAATTTGTCCCTCCACCTCTCCCTCTCCCCTTTGGTAACCTTAAGTTTGTTTTCTATTTCTGTGTCTGTTTCTGTTTTGTAACTAAGTTCATCTGTATCATATTTAGATTCCATATGTAAGGGATATCATATGAAATTTGTGTTTCTCAGTCTGACTTACTCTGCTTAGAATGATAATCTCTAGGTCCATCCATGTTGCTGCAAATGGCATTATTTCATTCTTTTTTATGGCTGAGTAACATTCCATTGTGCGTGTGTACACGTGTGTGTGTGTGTGTGTATACACACACCACATCTTCTTTACCCATTCATCTGTCGACTTAGGTTGTTTCCATGTCTTGGCTGTTGTAAATATTGCTGTTATGAACATCGGGGCATTTCTTTTTGAATTAGAGTTTTTGTCTTTTCTAGACATGTGCCCAGGAGTGGGATTTCTGGGTCATATGGGTAATTCTATTTTTAGTTTTTTAAGGAATCGTCATACTGTTTTCCACAGTGGCTGCACCAATTTACATTCCCACCAACAGTGTAGGAGGGTTCCCTTTTCTCCACCCCCTCTCCAGCTTTTACTGTTTACAGATTTTTTTGAGGGGGGGAATTGTTTTACAATGTTGTGTATTGTTTGAGGACTTTTTAATGATGGCCATTCTGATGGGTGTGAGGTGATACCTCACTGTAGTTTTGATTTGCATTTCTCTGATAATTAGCGATGTTGAGCATCTTTTCATGGGCATGTTGGCCATCTGGTATGTCTTCTTTGGAGAAATGTCTATTGAGGTCTTCTGCCCATTTTTTGATTGGATCGTTTGGTTTATTTTGTTATTGAGTTGTATGAGCTGTTTGTATATTTTGGAAATTAAACCCTTGTTGGTTGCATCGTTTGCAAATATTTTCTCCCAGTCTGTATGTTGTCTTTTCGTTTTGTTTATGGTTTCCTTGGCTGTGCAAAAGCTTATAAGTTTGATTAGGTCTCGTTTGTTTATTTTTGCTTTTATTTCTCTTGCTTTGGGAGACTGACCTATGAAAACATTGGTACGATTTATGTCAGAGAATGTTTTGTCTATGTTCTCTTCTAGGAATTTTATGGTGTCACATCTTACGGTTAAGTGTTTAAGCCATTTTGAGTTTATTTTGTGTATGATGTGAGGGTGTATTCTAACTTCATTGATTTATATATGGCTGTCCAGCTTTCCAAGCACCGCTTGCTGAAGAGACTGTCTTTTTTCCATTGTATATTCTTGCCTCCTTTGTCGAAGATTAATTGACCGTAGGTGTGTGGGTTTGCCATTTACTTCTTTTGCTTAAATTGAATACAGGGAAGACAGTTCTGGGGAAATAGTATAGCAAATAGAGTAAGAGCCAGGATTCCAATTCTGGTTTTGTCACTCATTAGGTCACTTTGGACCAGTTTCTGAAACTCTCCCTGTAAAATATGTCTAATAATAGTATCTACTTCATAGGGTTACTGTGAAGTTTGAATGAAGTAACAAAGCTAACCCACCCAGGGTCTGACACAGAGTGAACTCTCAACAAATGTTACCCATTTACCTTGTTAATACCATTAATCAAAGGTGTCATTGAGTTATGGTTAATAAAAATTGCATATAAGTGTTACAGATAGTAAAGATACTAGCAGTGGAGATAATAGAAGTACCTATGTTGTGCCCCAAACACCAGCTGATGGGAGGGACATTTGAATCTGTGTCCAAAAAGTGGATGCTTGTCAGTGAGGTCTTGGGTGGCAGTGACCCACATCTGGGATGTAGTCATATAAGTCTGGGGTAATCTACAGGAGCTGTGGTGTCCCAGAGGGGGCATTTTGGAAATTGGTGGGTGTAGTTTTTGGGTGATATGCTCATCGGCATCTGGGGATGAGGAGGAAGCTAGATGTCCTGCAGTGTTTTGGAGAGTCCCACGTGACTTTTGAATGTTCTCCCAGATTAAACTCACTACAAATGTAAGTCAGCAATACTTAGAACATGATAATTCTGAAAATAAGTTCTAAAAAGTTACTGGAAAAGTCCAGTAATTTAGAAGACCATTCCATAGAGGGAAACTTAAATGGAAGAAAGATCTCGTCTGGCAATGACTGTATAACTTACTCATGCTGTGCAGCTTGCTCGTTCTATGCATTAAGCATTTCTAACTACAAATTTTCCTGAAAAGTGTTTCAATGCAGTAGGGCAGTACTGTGCAATGAAACCAATTGAAAATATGTAACAGAGATTTGAGATTCCTTTGAATAGATCTTGAACCCGATAGAAATTTGTAGACTCATGTAATACAAGGATCTCATTGAATTCCATTGTTATTTTAAAAATATTGTTATAACATTGCCATCTATATTCATACAAACACACGCACACACACATAGGCACAATGATAAGAAATCTAGGTTATAAGAATTTCACTTTCAAATTATTTTTCAGTTGGTCTGTTCTTTTTCAACATTATTCTGATTCCTTCCCCAGAGGTCTTCCTACCACTTGGCCTCTTTCAATCCATCCTCTCACAGGATACAGCCCCAAGTTCTTGTTAAATACCAGAGATTCTATCACTATAGTGACACCCCCGGTCATAAAGTAGGGAACTACCCTGATGCTGTACTTATAAATAAGTCCCAGCTCATTTTTGATTGAGTCTGTAGCTGATCTTAGTATGCTGTCTCTATTTTAATTATAGTTATTTTATTCTTTCACATATGTACAGTTAAGTGTTCTCTATTATTACTTAGCCTAACACTCATTTTTCTTCTAATGTCCATCCATACTTCTACACTTACACTTTCCTGTTCTTCTTATAGAAAGAGCTCCTGATCTTCTTACTTCTCTTAAATCCAAACCCCTTCACTATCAGCAGGTGCAGGCAGGTGGCTGCTTCATTGCGTCTCCCAGTACAGCCATGCGTGAGCATTTATATTTTGAAATACATGTTACTTTATTACACATTATCACCTTTTTATTTATCCTTTATGTTAGAGGAGTGGTTCTCAATGGAGGATGATTTTGCTCCCCGCAGGGAACACTTGGCAGTATCTGGAGAACTTTTTAGTTGTCAGGTCTGTGGGTAGAAGCCTGGGATTCTGGTAAATATCTGCAAGTGCACAGGACAGCACTTCAAGAGTTACATGGCCCCATATCAGTAGTTCTCACATTAAAAACTCTGTGTTAGAGTGAGGGTATTACATTAATCTTTTAAAAATGTGTATAGATGACTTATATAATCCATGAACTTCATTTGTCATACAAACAAACCATATAACAAAAACAAAACTTAAAACATATAAACCACTGGCATAAATCATAAAAAGCAGTAGTCTAGGTAGACTTTGGATTCCTCACCTCCACCATCACCCTTGAACTAGTTATGTAAATAGAAAATGACTTTGAAAAGTTTTCTGTCCCTTAATCTCGTGTGGAAGCCAAAGGTCAAATGTGAAACTCCAGTGTGTCTAAATGGCTGAGCACCCACCCCCCCAGCTGTGTTCCTCAAGTGACTGTCACCAAGCATCCTCGTGCCAGGAAACATTTCTTCAGCACCTGGTGGATCTAGTCTTCTCCCCTCCCATTTTGACGATGAGTTTTTAGGGAACACTCAGGAGGCCCCAGGTCACCCACAGGATTTGGTAGAAGCACCTCCCCTTCAGTCAGCACCTAGTTCTGGGTCGCTATCACAATCCCTAACCTAGAGGAACACAGCTGCAAGGAGGCAATAATGGCTTCCGCCCTGTGCCACAAATATCCTGAGAGGAATGTCTCAGAATTGTTTAAAGGCGTGGCACTTAGTGTGGCTAAGCTGTGGGAGAAGTGAGTTTGTATATAGTACCATTAGCACATTCCTTCCCAAGATGCATTGAGACGTCTTTGCTACAAATGGGGTTAAACAAATGGAATGGAAAATTCCAGAGTCTGCAAAACAAAATAGGGGTGAGCAGACTTTGTAGGAGGTTCTGATTCTCCTCCGGTGGAGTAACTTGGCAGCATTTGGCCCCCGTGCCACCATTTATCATACTGTGTGGCTTTGGACACAGCCTTATTCTTCTGCACCCTGACGGATGTCCTCTCTATGAAGGGAATATGGAATACCTAGCAGATGCCTGGCACACAAAAGATACACCATGGGCTGCTTTTGCTTCGTAAATCCACTCAAGGCTGTACAGCATAGGGGAAAGATGGGCCCTCCCTCTGTCAAAACTGGAGCTTGCTTTAAGTGAGTTATATCCATGGCAGCTTGGGTAGCACTGGGGAAGGGTCCAGGCTTGAAGCCAGCCCTGAACTCTAAGCCACCTAAAGGCTACTTACTCACTTAGGACTGTCTTTGGACCCTCAAACCATCTTAAGAGGTACCGCTTGATCATTATAAGCTCTTGCTATGTGCTGACTCTCATTTTATTCTCATGATAATCCAAAATATAGGAGCTATTGTCCCATTTAATGGGCACAGAAAGTGAGGCCCGAGCAGTGATGTGAGTTGCCCAGGCTCAAGGTGGTGGGGACCAGAGGGCTGAGGCAGGACTAAACCCAGGCATGGCTCTTACCTGTTGCCTTTGCACCTGGTCAGGGCCTCATTCCTTCCTTCTGGGGAAATCACTGCCAAAAGCCCTCACACACCTCCTGAGGGGGCTAGTTTGTGAAGCCAGCCAGCCCTTCTCCAGGACTCCCAACTCACAGGGACTCAGCCCATCACTCCAGCCTTGGCTCCTAGCAACCACATCCGCTTGGTGGAGAAATGGGTGGGGCCCAAAGAGCAGATTTATTGCGTCTCCAGCACCTTCGGCTCTGTCCCAGCCACATAGAATTGGTGCGATGACAAGGATAAATGTGTTTGGCTCCGGGCTCAGTCACTGAGGATTTATTTAGCACCTGCAGTAATAAAAAATAACAACACTGAAGCGGGCAGGCCACCACACGGGCCTGCGGAAGGATGCTGAGGAGGTGTGATACAGAGGACTCTCGCTTGCTCTCCAGCTGCTTGCAATCTAGTGACGGAACAGAGACGGTTCCTGGAGAACCTCAGAGAGGGAACAAGGTGGGGCATCTCTGAGATGAGGAACCCGAGAGGTTGTGTGCTCTGAGGTCACATGGTTAGTGAGGAGTGGAATGCCAGCTGCAGATTCTGTGACACTTCCATGAGCTTTCTTTTTCTTTTTAAACACACGTGGGAAAATCAAATTTAAGGATACATCTAGCTAAACAAAAAAGCTGCCCAGAGATAACTACTGTCACCCTGGTGGAGGACACCTCCCAGCCTCCTCTTTCTCTGTGTAGATGGACATGAACATGCCTGCAACGTGTGTCCTTATTTTACAAAGTTGGATCACGCACATACTGTTCAGGAAACTGCTTGTCTCCTTTACGATGCTCGCCAGCTATTTAAGTGGCTCCCTGCAAGGGGGCTGCCAAAGGGCAGGGAAGAGGGGCACTTCCAGGAAGTTCTCCCAGCAGGGCCTCAGGAGGTAGGTGGAAGGCAGGCGGGTGAAGATGACACCTGGAGGGGAAAAGATGAGCCTGGTGAAACGTGTGGAGGGCTTGAGCACAGAGTTGCTGAAGGGAGCCCGTTCAGGTCTAGGGGGTCGCAGAGGAGGCAGAGTGTAGAAAGCAATGTGCTTCAGGGCTCCTCAGAGAGATGCAAGATGCTGGTGAGCCTGGCTTTGTGCTGAGGGAAATTCCCATCTCTGGCTTCTTTAGGTAAGCAAAGCATCCGGCTTTCCTGCAGCTTCCCACACACCTTCAGATGGCGCTTCAGGAGGGAGAAAGCATGAAACCAGTGTTTTCCAAGCTGTGTCCCAGAGAACACAAATCCCACAAAAACAGTTCTCCAGAAAAAGGGTTTAAAAAGTTTGAGAAATGCAATCTATAGTAACCCAACCTTGGAGAATCACAAGGCACAGAAGCTTACCTAGGCCCTGGGAAGGAAGGAGATTGGTTTCACCCAGGGTTTCCCAAATGGATTTTCTCAGAATGGTGCTTACCATCTCTGGGATTTCCCTCTTGCTCCGAGCCCAGTGATATTGGAGAGGACACCACGGAGCACCGGATGGGAGTCTCCCTTCATCAAGGTGACTTCCTTACCATCAGAGGAAAGCCCCAGGCCTCAGGCGCCCACACCCCGGCCCTTGCAGGGTCCCACAAGGGCAGAAGTCTGCCATCTCAAGGGCTCTTCCGGCTCTAACGTTCTCCTTCTGAAATTCATGCCAATTAAATCTCACTTGGAGAGAATACTTAGGGGGGTGGGATAGCCTAGGCAGTCAAATATGTTGGTTAACTTCACTCATTTATTCAACAAATATTTCTTGAGTTCCTATTATGTGTCAGGAACTGTTCTAAGCATTGGAGATTCAGGAGGGAATCAGATAAGAACTTTTCTCTTATTGCTCTCATGAGAAACAGACTACAGATAAATAACTGTATCATATATTTGTCATCTAAACATTATGAAGATAAAGTAGTATAAGCACTGAGTGTGGGATGGGGGGATGGAGAGGGGTAAAGTGATCTGGGAAGGCTTTTCTTTTCTGGCTGTGCTGCACAGCTTGCGGGATCATAGTTCCCCAACCAGGGATTGAACCCGGGCCATGGCAGTGAAAGCACCGAGCCCTAACCACTGGACCACCAGAGAATTCCCAGGGAAGGCTTTTCTAAACAGGTGACATTCAGCAGAGATCTGAGGAAGTAAAGGATGAAGCCATGCCTAGATCTCAAGGCAGAGCATTTCAGGCAGCTGGAATAGCAAGTGCAAAGGTCCTGAGGCAGGAGCATGCTTGAGGAACAACAAGGAGGCCAAGGTGGCTTAAGGGAGTAAAAGACGGGGAGGGTATTAGGAGATGAGGTCAGAGAGATGGGGGGGCCAGATCTTGTGGGACTGTGAAGGTCATGGTAAGAACTCTGATTTTTTTCAGAGTGAGATGGGAAGCCATTGGAGGGGTGGAGCAAGAGAGTGACATGTGATACAAGGGAGGATTTCTGCTCTCTCATGGGGTGAACGATTTTCTAAATGGTGAGAGAATTCTCTCTGCCTTCGAGAATAGCAGAACTTATGAAAAGTAATTGAATTTTCCTCTGATGACTGAAGATCTCACAAGGCCTCAGGACTGGTCATTCATTCATTATACACCTACTATGTGCCAAGATTTCTGCTAGGCACCAGGGATACAAATATAGTTGATATGACTTTTAGTTCCCTATTATTGATGCAAAACCATCACAATTACTTTGTACCCCTAATTAAGTAGGACTCCAAGCTTCCACTGGCCGTGGTGGCAAGGAGTTCCATCTCAGTCATATTTCAGGAGGCAGATGTTCTCCCTTTCCTCTGTGGTTCCATATGAATCCAGTAGCTCACAGGTGCCTGGGAGGGGAAGGGCCTCTGGTCTCCAGTCTCTCATGGATGACGCCAAGATGCTCATGGTCCAAGCCCAGTGATATTTTCAAAGGCAAGCAGCTCCATCCCTCTGTGCCAACTAGGGCTTCCAAGATGCTTTCCTTGGTTCCATGATTATAGCTCGTAAGAACACAGTCTCCCTGGGATGTACTTCCCACTCTCAGCGATCAGGTCATCAATGGATGCTTCGTGGGTACGTAAGCAGTCCCCTTCCTCAAGCCTCTTATAACCTTTGGTCCAACAGACAAGTAAGGCAGTTGTGGCTGGGCTCTGTTGAGCCGTAGTATAGACTAGAGCTATTTTGCTTACAAAGAGTAAGCCAAAGTAGGCCATAGAACCCAAGTTCTTAAGTTTTTTTTTTTTTAATAAATTTATTTATTTTTGGCCGCATTGGGTCTTCGTTGCTGCAGGTGGGCTTTCTCTAGTTGTGACGAGCAGGGGCTACTCTTCGTTGCGGTGTGTGGGCTTCTCTTGTTGTGGAGCACGGGCTCTAGGCGCGCAGGCTTCAGTAGTTGTGGCGCACGGGCTTAGTTGCTCCGTGGCACGTGGGATCTTCCCGGACCAGGGCTCGAACCTGTGTCCCCTGCGTTGGCAGGCAGATTCTTAACCACTGTGCCAGCAGGGAAGCCCAAGGTGTTTTTTTGTTTGTTTGTTTTTAGTGTAATGTTCAGTTTTTAATGTGATTAATACAAAAATTATTCATTTTCAGTTTTGTGCAACAAGGGAAGGTGTACAACAGTCTGCTTCTGTTCTTGGGAAAGATGCTGTATTTCTTAAGACTGTAGAACAAAATCAGAAGTTTATATTTTTACTTTTTCTTGGAGGTAGAAGGACTTTCAGGGATCATCTAGACCAGATGAGAAAACTGGGTTTGTCCCTTAACCTCATCAAGTACTTGACCTCTCTAAGCCTCAATTTCCTCGTGTCTTGGTTTTACTCCAGAGGATATTTACCATATATCATAGTCAGTCTTTTACTAGAAACAATAACCAGTTGAGTAGAATTTCCTTTGCGTATTCATGTATGTTCTGTTTTTGCTTCATTCCCTAGTTACTTAGGGAAAATTTCTCTCTCCTTCAACTCTCTTCTTTCTTCACTCTTTGACTCTCCTTTTTTCTTTCTTTACCCCCTTTAAATTTGTTTACCAGTTTAATATAACGGATACAGATGAACAGCCAGGGCAAGGTCCGGAAGGGTCCTGAATGCAGGAGCTTCTGTCCCCAGGGAACCGGGGTGCCCCACCCTCCCCTCATGCGGATGTGTTCACCAACCTGGGAGCGCCAAGGTTGTTTTTAAGATCACTTGAAACTCTGGGTGATGGGAACCAGGCTGGGGTAGGTTGTACTGGGCCCTACAACCTCACCTGGGCCCTCCTCTCAGCCCAGGAGGCCCCCAGTGCCCTTTGTTCAGGAAGCAGAAGTGCCACAGTGATCTGCCACGATGGAGTTTGTCCTCTGCTGTGTAGGACGCTCTCAGAGAAGGGTCGATGGCAGCAGTGCTGCAGCACTAATGAAGTTTAGGAAGTGCTGAGCTGAAAAGGGCACGGATGGGGTAATTGAATCAGTGTCAGACATCTAATGGCTTCGAGAGACTTTTCTCCCTTATTTGGTAAGAAGAGCCCTTTCCCTCACATCTTCCGTAAAAGCTCAAGGAGAAAAGGATGTTCACCCAGCTATATATCAACCCTGTATATTGAGCAGGAGTTTTGGGAAACCATATGGAGGAGCACAGTTTTAAAGAAGGCTTTGGAGACTGTTAATAGCAGACTGGACAGGGCACAGGAAGAGGCAAATGAGTGTTTTCTACAAGATCCTGCCAGGTGCTAAAATATTAAAACCAATACCAACACTCGCTCTTCAAGGAATGGTCTTAATGATACTGTCAGCTATCTGGGCCCTGTGGTCAAATGGACAGTGAGCTTTGTGCCTGATCAAAAATAGCTTAATAGGTGCCATGAATGGTTGCCAAGAATGCTTAATGGGTGCCAGGCCCTGGGCTAAACTCTTATGTATGATCTCATTTAATCCTCACAACCATCCAGTGAGGGAGGCACTACTATTATCCACATTTTACAGACGAGGAAACTGAGCTTTGCCCAAGATCACACAGTTATGATGACGTGAAGATTGGCTTGAAATCTAGGACTGGAATCCAAAGCCAGTGTTCCCTTTCTTTACTTCTTTGACAAAAAACTCTAGGGAAAACCAAATATATCCATATATGGTAAAAGACAGTACAAAAGAATTTACAATGAAAATTAATTTGGTCTCACCAGACCCCAGTCCACTGCAGCCACCATTACTGGTTTCTTGTGTTGCCTTCCAGCTGTATAGAATACACACACAGATGTGTACATGCTTGTGTGTCTAAATGTGTGTGTATACAAATGGTTGTGTGCTCTCCACACTACGTGCACCTGGCTTGATATGTCTTGGAAGTCTTTAGCGTCAGTACAGAGACACCTGCCTGGCTTTTAATTTTTTTTTTTTTTTTTTTTTGCTGTACGCGGGCCTCTCACTGTTGTGGCCTCTCCCGTTGCGGAGCACAGGCTCGGGACGCGCAGGCTCAGCGGCCATGGCTCACAGGCCCAGCCGCTCCGCGGCATGCGGGATCCTCCCGGACCGGGGCACGAACCCGTGTCCCCTGCATCGGCAGGCGGACTCTCAACCACTGCGCCACCAGGGAAGCCCCTGCCTGGCTTTTAAATGGCTGCATAGTTCATAGTATGGATATATTGAAACTTAACCAGTCCACTCTTTAGGAACATTTAGGACTTTCTAGATTTTTCTTGGCCTTTCTAGATTTTTGCCATCAGTAACAATGTCTCAATAAGCATCCTCAGGCAAATGCCCCTGCACATATGTGAGAGCAACGTTGTGTGGGCTTTTGATCACAAGAGCAAGATGACATCCAGGAACAGTTGGGGTCACTCCCAGGTTGCTGAAGGAGAGATTGCACTTCTCTCATCTCCAGGGCATTGGGGATGGCACCCAGGGGGCCATGCAGGCTCTTGGCTTTGGGACATTCCATCCATACTGCCCTCCAGTTTCAATAGTAACAGACTTCAGCACTGCCGGGTGCCCCAGTGACATTTCTGAATGAGAACAAGAATGTGGAGAGCAAAGGTTCCTCTCTCCAGCCACCATCTCATCCCATCCCCCTTGGGGCAGTAAAGGTCAATTGTTCTGCCTGCCACCCCAGGCAGGTGGAGATCTGTCACACCTAAGGAGGCACGGGCTGAAGTACAGAGAGGTGAAGCAGCTTACCCAAGGTCACACAGCATACATGCTGGGGAGGGCCGTGGGATGGGGCCGTGTCTTCCATCTCCTCGTGCACTGCCCTCTCCACTGCCTCCTCATGTCTCAAGAAGGTCTGCTCAACAGAGGTTTGCCTCTTCTCTAGTTCGTATTAAGACTTGAGAAGATCCTGAAGCCCCTCCTGGGCTCAGGGGAGAGTGTGCAGGACTGATTAGCAAGTGGGAGGGGGTCATCTTCTCACTTTTTTGCCTTCCCTTCACTGAATGAAGCTGGCTTTTTGTCTCATGTTGAAGTTTCTTATGTTAACTGCTGCTATATTTGTATCAGTCAGGACAGTCTTTGGTGGTAACAAACAAATCCAAAATTATATTGGCTGAATACCAAGATTTATTTTTTTCCTTATTCATTCACTTCCTGATCCAGGCCACTCCCCCATGTCAGCTGTTCATCTTGTAGTGACTCAGTGACCCCATCTGCTTTCACCTTGTGGCTTTCCACCTCAGTGGGTGGCCTCTATGATTGCCCTGGGGGGGCTGTGTACAGTGCTTGGGGGTTGTGTGGGGAGAATGTTGGAGGGTCACACTAAGAGATGACTCTTAAATGCCTCTCTAGGTCACTTCCACTCAGCCCAATGGCCAGAAATAGGCACATGGCCACACCTAATTGCAAGAGACCAGGCAGTGGCGAAGGGCCACATGGGTAACCCTGAGTAATATGCATCTCTGCCAAGGCCACAGGCTAGTGGGGCCAGGTGAATGTGGGCTACATGAATAGGCCTGAGGTCATTATTGTTAATAATAGACTTGGGGACAAATAGTAGCTTTTAGGTGCTACTCAATTGCTAGTTCTTCTGTAGAGGACTTTTATTTTTCTTAATCATCTTATTGCCAAATAAAACACACGTACAGAAAACCCCACACAACAATCGCAGAGCTGAACCTTAGAAAATTATTATTAGGCAAATATTCTTTTTTTTTCTATATTAATTGAAATTTATTAGTATCAGGGTCAATTTTATGCCTTCAGTATGGATTGTGTTTATTTCTGATTGTGGTACACTAGCACATTTTCAAGGTTTAATATAATTTCAAGTTGCTTTTTACATGACAATAAGTGTAATGAAGATAATGTCATATTTTATGACACAAATACTTTTTTTAAGTCTTAATAATTTTTTAATTGAAGTATAATTGATTTATAATGTTGTGCTAATTTCTGCTGTAGTGACTCACACATATATATATTCTTTTCCATTATGGTTTATCCCAGGAGATAGGATATAGTTCCCTGTGCTATAGAGTAGGACCTTGTTGTTTATCCTTTCTAAACGTAATAGTTTGCATCTACTAACCTCAATTTCCCAATCCATCCCTCTCCCTCCCCCAACCCCTTGGCAACCACAAGTCTGGTCTGATCTCTATGTCTGTGAGTCTGTTTCTGTTTTGTAGATAGGTTCATTTGTGCCATATTTTAGATTCCACGTATTAGTGATACCATATGGTATTTGTCTTTCCCTTTCTGACTCACTTCACTTAGTGTGATAATCTCTAGTTGTATCCATGTTGCTGCAAATGGCATTATTCCATTCTGTTTTTATGGCTGAGTAGTATTCCATTGTATGTATGTACCACATCTTCTTTATCCATTCATCTATCTGTTAATGGACATTTAGATTCCATGTTTTGGCTACTTTTAATAGTGCTGCTATGAACATAGGGGTGTAGGTATCTTTTTGAATTATAGTTTTATCCAGGTATATGCCCAGGAGTGGGATTGCTGGATCATATGGCAGGTTCTATTTTCAGTTTTCTGAGGAACCTCCATACTTTTCTCCATAATGGCTTTACCAACTTACATTCCCACCAACAGTGTAGGAGAGTTCCCTTTTCTCTACACCCGCTCTAGCATTTGTTATTTGTAGACTTTTTAATGATGGCCATTCTGACTGGTGTGAGGTGATACCTTATTGTAGTTTTGATTTGCATTTGTCTAATAATTAGTGATGTTGAGCATCTTTTCA
>NC_041225.1:80124102-80131726 GCF_002837175.3 Physeter macrocephalus
GGTCCGGGAAGATCCCACATGCCGCGGAGCGGCTGGGCCCGTGAGCCATGGCCGCTGAGCCTGCGCGTCCGGAGCCTGTGCTCTGCAACGGGAGAGGCCACAACAGTGAGAGGCCCGCGTACCGCAAAAAAAAAAAAAAAAAAAGAAACTGCCTCCCAACGCAAGAAACAGAACAATAGAGCTAATTTAAAAAATTTTTGGACTAAGCCCTCTGTTTCGCCAAACTTGAGTCTAACGCAGATTTGGAAAAGTGAAGTTTTGAATTTCAGAGGTACGATGCTCCCCTTTTACGCTGAGGGCTGCCTAATCCCGACAATGAACTTGCAGTGAGCCTGTGACGGAGGGAGTGAGGAGGTCCTCCCTTCTCGTGGTGAATGTGAGGGCGGGGATGTGGGACGCCTGGGCGTGCTGCTGCCAGACTCTCCCCGGGTGCCCTAACTGTGCCCTTGCTCCCGAGGTCAGCCTGTTTCTTGTGGCCACAGTGCTCCCAGGCGGTGCGTCCATCCACAGAGGTCACCCCACCCACCGTGAGGCGCCTCCTCCAAACTGCAGCCTGGAGGCCAGCCTGACCTCGGGGACTCCCAGCTCTGGGCGGGAGTCCCAACGCCCCTGCCAAGGTATGTGTCAGCCTCAGAGCAGCACACCATGTTTTGGTAACGCGCAAAGGCCGAATCCTAGAAAGACTGCGTGTTCCCGGCCACCGGCCGCCCAACCTTGGCGATGCTCGGCCCGCCTCCGGGGAGCTCAGTGCACCTGCTGGGAGGTCGCAAGGGCAGGGCGCTTCCATCTGGCCCTGTCAACATATATTTCTAGGCTCAAGTCAGACTCGGGCAAGTATGGCTTTCTCCCGTCCCCACACCCTGGCCCCCCTGCACCCATGAAGAAGCAGCTGACCCAGGTTTTGATAGAAAAAATGAAAATCTTCACAGTCAGATGAGAGGGGCAGAAGAAAACCTGTGCTGCCCTCGTCTAGCTCAGACCCGACCCTCTTTCTGAGGAGGGGTCGAGGAACCTGGTCCTCCTGTCTCTCTTTTCAGAGCATTTGGAACAGACTTCCAAAATACCTGAGGCTGAGTGCAAACCTCCTTTGCTGTCATCAAGAGGAGTGATGAATCATGCAGAACACCCCGTTTCTCTCGTCCCAAAATACTGCATAGATACTTACATTTAGTGTCATTTTACATGTGCAAGGTATTTTTTAAAAGAAATTCTTTTCTCTCTCTCTCTTTTTTCCAAACCCAAAACACCAGCTGTAAAACCCACTGCTTCCTTCCCCGCCAAGTCTGCAGCAGTAGGAGGTGGCGGAGGCAGACAGCCGGGGCCCCCTGTGCTCTGAGTCAGGCCTCCCTCTCGGTGACTCACTGCCTGCAGAACAAACTTAAAAGCTGGTGAATGGCACTTAGGGGCCCACAAGCATGCAGGGAGGCCTAAAATATTTGCAGAGGTGCACACTGCTCGTAGGATGAAAGGCCACTGTGTAAATATCTGGGCCCCACTGGGGTGAGGCATCTTCAAAGTGGTTTCTGCTTGTCACATCAAGCCAGCAAGGAAGCAAAGATGTTCATTCAAAAGCAGCATGCAGGAACCACACCACAACTTCCTGGCCTCAGAGGGGAGACTCAGAAAAGGACCACAGCTGCGGGTCCCGTGTTTCTCCTCCACTGCACGCTGCACAGGATGGTTTTGTGATGGCCTACAATGTCAGCTTTCAGGCTGGGCAGACATGATCAGTTTTGTCTCTTTTGGCAAGGAAAGGCTTTTTTGGAAGACGCTCAAAAGGCAACCATAGTTACTAATGGAGCATGGCAAGCATGAGACAGAGGTAGTTATTACCCAGGCTTGACAAAAGAAGACAAAAACGCGAGATGGTTTTTGCATCAAGCCACACATATTACTCCCAAAGACACCACCCCCCCGCCAGGTGAGTGCAGAAGCAAACCAGACACACATGATACCCCTTGTAGCATCTCCCTAAGATTCCCAGAAAGTCCCACACAACTGTGAAACCTGGCAACAACCCTATGACCAAAGAGGAGGCTGGGAGCCAAACTCTAGGCAGATTTTCCACTAACCACGTTGTCCACTGGGATGCATTCAGAAGAACATTCTTGGATTTCGCACCATTTGTGTTGCCCCCTCTGAGCCAGAATGGGACAGACAGTCCCCAAGAAGGAAGGAAATAGTTTCGTTTTACTCAGTTCCTTCGTTGGTGATGATCTTCCAACTGGGCAGGCAGGAATTATCTTCGAGGTCAGACAGAGAGTAGTTTCATCCTCCTTTTCTGCTTCTCTCTAAATGACAAAGAGTACAGATCCCAGCATGCAACACAGCGTGTGAGAGAAGGATGGCCGAAGGTGTGCGTCATCTTCAGAGGTTTAATTGCTAGAGAAAGTGCCATCAACAGTGGTAGAAAAGGGAAAGGTGCTGGGAGTGGCTGCTCAAAGGTCTGCAAACTACATTTGGTTTTCCAGCCTAATCAGAGATCCCAAGAGCTGAGCGGACAACAACCCCAGGCTGGCTCAGAGACGCCCCAGACAGTGCCCACCAGCATGAGCGTCTGAGCCAAGCAGGCTTCTATCCCCGAGAGGAAACTGCCAGCACCCAAGTGGGAGGCTAAGGACCCTGCATTTGCCTCATCTGATGGGCAAGACTGAGCCTGGATAGAGGGGTACTTCTCCATGTGATGGAAAAGTACCAACAAGGGGCCAATGAAAAGACAGTAGAGGCTGAAGGAGAGAAAAGCTGTCCTCAAGGCTTGGAAACAGCAGATCTCTCTGAACATGACTGTTCTTGATTTTTCTACAAGAAACAGAGGCTGATCTTAGATAACAGTTGCGCTGTGTCCTCTGAGAGATGCAAGAAGATATGGTCTCAATGGAACTGGCCGAAGAAGGAACTTAGAAGGAGCAAAACAGTCTGAGATATAAGAAGAGATACAAAGAGAGCTGACGAAAATAATATAAAGTACCCAGAAGAGAAAAGCCAGAGTCAAAACTGCATTTGAAGAGAAAAAGGGCAGAATTGAGTAAGAAACAGCCTGTTGACCAAAGAGAGGAAGAGGTCACAAACTCTCTGTTCTCAGGATCCCTTTATACTCCAAAATTATTGAGGACCCCAAAGAGCTTCAGTCTGAGTAGGGTACAGCTATTGATATGATTGCATTAGAAACTAAAACTGAGAAATTTAAAAATATTTATTAAAATTTTATTTTAAATAATAAGCCCTTTGCATGTTAACATAAATAACATTTTTAATGAAAAACAACTGCTTTCCAAATAAAAAAAATATTTTAGTGAGAAGAGAGTCACTGGCTTATATTTTGCAAGTCTCTTTAATGTCTGACTAAATGAAAGAAAACTGTAGCTTTTTAGAAATTATAGCTTTTTAAAGCTATAATTTAATTATAGCTTTTTAGAAATTATAGCTTTTTAAAAATTGAGACATAATTGACATAACATTATACTAGTTTCAGGTGTACAACATGCTGATGCAGTATTTGTATATACTGTGAAAGGATTACTACAGTAAGTCCATCACCACACAGTTAAAATTTTTTTGTGTGTGATGAGAACTTCGAAGATTTACTTTCTTAGCAACTTTCAAATATACAATATAGATTATTAACTATAGTCACCATGCTGTACATCATTCCCAGGACTTACTTTATTTTATAATTGGAAGTTTGTACCTTTTGACCCCCTTCACCCATTTCACCCACCCCACACTCCCTCCCTCTAGCAACCACCAATATGTTCTCTGTATTTATGAGTTCATTTTTCTTCCTTTCAGAATCCACATAGAAGTGAAATTATACAGTATTCATCTTTCTCCGACTTATTTCACTTAGCATGATGCCCTTAAGGTTCATCCATGTTGTCACAAATGGCAAACTTTCTTTTTTTTATAATATTGAGTAATATTCCAGTGTATGTGTGTGTGTCTTGGCTACTGTAAATAATGCTAGAATGAACGTTGGGGCGCATTTGTCTTTTTGAGTTAGTGTTTTCATTTCCTTTGGATAAACACCCAGAAGTGGAATTGCTGGATCGTGTGTTCTATTTTTAATTTTATGAGGAACCTCCACCATACTGTTTTCCATAGTGGCTGCATCAATTTACATTTCCCCCAACAGTGCATGAGGGTTCCCTTTTCTCCACATCCTTGCCAACACTTGTTATTTCTTGTCTGATTGATAGTCATTCTAACGGGGGTGAGGTGATATCTCATTGTGGTTTTGATTTGCAATCCCTGATGACTAGTGATGTTGAGCAATTTTTCATGTACCTGTTGGCCATCTGTGTGTCTTCTTTGGAAAAATGTCTATTCATTTCCTCTGCCC
This sequence comes from Physeter macrocephalus, assembly GCF_002837175.3. Lineage (NCBI taxonomy): Eukaryota > Metazoa > Chordata > Mammalia > Artiodactyla > Physeteridae > Physeter > Physeter macrocephalus. Next base: position 80,128,442 of record NC_041225.1, read on the forward strand.
ATTTTTTAATCAGATTGTTTGTGGTTTTGCTATTGAGTTGTATGAGTTCTTTATATATTTTGGATATTAACCCCTTATCAGATATATGCTTTGTAAGTATTTTCTCCCATTCCATAGGTTTCCTGTTCATTTTGTTGATGGTTTCTTTTGCAGTGCAGAAGATTTTTAGTTTGATGTAGTCCCACTTATTTATTTTTGCTTTTGTTGCCTTTGCTTTTGGTGTCAAATCCAAAAAATCACCACCAAGACCAATGTCAAAGAACTTTTCACCGATGTTTTCTTCTAGGAGTTTTATGGTTTCATGTCTCACATTCAAGTTTTTAGTCCATTTTGACGTTTGTGTATGGTGTGATAGTGGTCCAGCTTTGGCATGTGGCTATCCAGTTTTCCCACCACCATTTGTTAAAGAGACTGTTCTTTCCCCATTGTACATTCTTGGCTCCTTTTTCTGTAAATACATTGACCATGTATGTGAGGGACTATTTTTGGGTTCTCTATTCTGTTCCATTGATCTATGTGTCTGACGTTATGCTGAGGCCATGCTCTTTTTATTACTATAACATTGTAATACAGTTTGAAATCAGGGAGCCTCCAGTTTTGTTCTTCTTTCTCAAAATTGCTTTACCTATTCAGAGTCTTTTGTGGTTCTATACAAATTTCAGGATTGCTTGTTCCATTTCTGTGAAAAATGCCATTGGAATTTTGACAGGGATTTATTGGATCTGTAGATTGCTCTGGGTAGTATGGACACTTTAACAATATTAATTCTTCCAACCCATGAACACAGAATATCTTTCCATTTATTTGCATCTTCTTCAATTTATTTCATCAATGTCTTATAGTTTTTAGTGTATAGGTCTTTCACCTACTTGGATAAATTTTATTCCTAGGCATGTTATTCTTTTTGGTGTGATTGTAAATGGGATTATTTTCTTCCTAATAATTCATTATTAATGTCTAGAAATGCATCAGCCATTTGTATATTGATTTTGTATCCTGCACTTTACTGAATTTATTAGTTTAACAGTTTTTTTTTTTTTTGGTGGAGTCTTTATAAAGGGTTTTCTACATATATAATATCATGTCACCTGCAATAGAGACTTACTTCTTCCTTTCTGACTTGGATGCCTTTTATTTCTTTTTTCTCACCTAATTACTCTGCCTAGGGCTTCCAATACTATGTTGATTAAAACATACGGTGAGAGTGGGCATCTTTGTCTTGTTCCTGATCTTAGAGGAAAACCTTTCAGCTTTTCATCCTTGAGTATGATATTAGCTGTGGGCTTGTCATATATGGCCTTTATTATGTTGAGGTACTATCCTTTTAAACCCACTGTAATGAGATTTAAAAAAAAAATCTAAATGGATGTTGAATTGTGTCAAAAGATTTTTCTGTATCATCCATAGAGATTATAATGATTTTTGTTCTTCATTTTGTTAATGTGGTGTATCACATTGATTGAAGATTCTGAACTGTTCTTCCATCTCTGGAATAAATCCCACTTGATCATGGTGTTGATTCTTATAATTATTACTGAATTTGGTTTGCTAATATTTTGTAGAAAATTTTTGCACCTATGGCTATCAGGCTTATTGGCCTGGAATTTTCTTTTTTTGTGGTGTCCTTGTCTGATTTTGTATTAGAGTACTGTTGGTCTTGTAAAATGAGTTTGTGTTTCCTCCTCTTTATTTATTTTTTGGAAGAACTGGAGAAGGATTGGTATTAATTTTTCTTTCTTTATTTTGGCCACACAGCATGGCTTGTGGGATCTCAGTTCCCCGACTAGGGACTGAAGCCGGGCCATGGCACTGAAAGTGCCGAGTCCTAACCACTGGACCACCAGGGAATTCCTGATTCCATCTTGATAGGTTGTATGTTTCTAGAAATTTATCCATTTTTTTTCTAGGTTATCCAATTTTTTGGTGTATAATTGTTCACGGTAGTCTCTTAAGTTCCTTCGTATTTCTGTGGTATCAGTTGTAATGTCTCCTCTTTCATATCTGATTTTATTTATTTGAGTCCTCTGTTTCTTGGTGAGTCTAGCTAAAGGTTTGGCAATTTTGTTTATCATTTTAAAGAATCAGATTTTAGTTTTCTTGATCTTGTCTATTGCCTTTTAAGTCTTTGTTTCATTTATTTCCACTCTGATCTTTGTTGTGTCCTTCCTTCTACTAACTTTGGGCTTCATTTGTTCTTCTCTTTGTAGTTTCTTGAAGTATAAAGTTGGGTTGTCTATTTGAGATATTTCTTGTTTCTTGATGTAAGCATTTATCACTATAAACTTCCCTCTTAGAACTGCTCTTTTTCCATTATTTCACTTTCAGTCTCTGTGTGTCCTTATATCAGAAGTGAGCTTCTTATAGGCAGTACATAAGATGGCTCTATAGAGACACATTATAATTAAAATGTCAAAAGTTAAAGACAAGAAGAGAATCTTAAAAGCTGTAAGAGGAAAACAACTTGTTACATACAAGGGAACTACTATAAGACTATCAGCTGATTTTCAGCAGAAACTTTGCAGGCCAGAAGGCAATGGCATGATATATTCAAAGTGCTAAAAGAAAAAAACTTCCAACCAAGAATACTCTATGCCCAGAAAAGTTGTCCTTCAGAGTTGAAGGAGACAGAAAGTTTATCAGACAAGCAAAAGCTAAAGGAGTTCATCATCACTAAACCAGCACTACAAGAAATGTTAAAGGGACTTCTTTAAGTTGAAAAGAAAGGGCACTAATTAGTAACAGAAAAACATATGAAACTATATGAAACTATAAATCTCAATGGTAAAGGTATATATATATATATATGGTAAAATTTAGAATAATCGAATGTTGTAAAGGTGGTGGATTAATCACTTATAAAGCTAGTATGAAGGTTAAAAGACAAAAGTAGTAAAAATAACTATAACTACAATAATTAGTTAAGGGATACAGTAAAGTATGTAAAGATAAGGAGTAAAGTATGACAGGAAAAACAGAAAATGAAGTGGGGGGAGATTAAAAATGTAGACCTTTAGAACTTGTTCAAACTTAAGTTGTAATCAACTTAAAATAGACTGTTATAAGTTGTTATATGTAAGCCTCATGGTAATCACAAAGCAAAACCCATGGTAGATATACAAAAGAGAAAGTAATCTAACCATACCACTAAAGAAAATTATCAAATCACAAAGGAAGAGAGCAAGAGAAGAAGAAAGGAACAGAGAAAGTACAACAGTCAGAAAATAATTAACAAAATGGCAATGTGTGTGTTAGTATGTGTGTGTGTGTGTGTGTGTGTGTGTGTGT
>NC_041225.1:80132237-80147145 GCF_002837175.3 Physeter macrocephalus
TAATTAACAATGTGTCAATGTGTGTGTGTGTGTATGTGTGTGTGTGTGTGTGTGTGTGTGTACAATTACTTTAAATGGAAATGGACTAAATGCTCCAATCGAAATGCATAGAATGACTGAGGATGTATTTTTAAGTAAAAACAAACAAAAACAGGTTTCAGAGCAGTATAGGTAGATGCATAGCTGTATTTTTGTTCCTCTCCAAAGAGAAAAGAAACACATGCACACATACACACACAAATGTATACACATACACACATCTGTGTATAAATGTATAGAAAAATGTGGAAGGACACACAGTGCTTACTTTGGGTGGGACAGAGGAGTGTTATGGGTTGAATTGTGTCTCTCCCAAATTCATATGGAGTCCTAATCTCTTTCCTCAGAACGTGAACTTATTTGGGGATAGGTCTTTACAGAGATAATCAAGTTAAAAGTAGCCATTAGAGTGGACCTTAATCCAGTATGACTGATATCCTTATAAACAGGGGAAATTTGGACACAGAGATACACAGAGAGAGAAGATGATGTGAACAGTCCTAGCAAACTAGTACAAGGAGACACTCCTTTTTATACTTCTGTGGTGTATGACATTTTTATGACTATGTATACTACTTTTATAATAATCAGAGCCCTCCCCCAAAACTGGGGAAAAAAAATAAGAGGCAAGACACAATGAGAGGAAAAGGGTACAAGGCATGACTATCACGTAACTGGCTTTATTCTTCCTTTATAAATTTACAAAGCTTGTCTCCTCCTACTCTCCACCCTCTACCCCACCTCCGCCCTAGCCTCAACACTGCCCTTTTAGGGGGTCAGCTTGCCTGGAAGGAACCGCTAACACTGGTGGCTGCTCTAGCTGAGGAGATGGCAGGGCCCTGATTTGCAAGGTCACAACTGGTATCTGGTGGTGCAACGTCACCAGGGTCCTCTCCCTTCATTCCATCCATCTGGTTCAGGCCTAAACAAACAGACGAAGTGTGATATTTCTAACCAGCTAACCCCACAAATCAGAAAGCCCAACAGGCCTGCAATCAGAGTGCCTGCAAGCAGCTGGCACACTTTTACAAGCTCTGGCCTCTCGTTCACGTGGATGGCACTGTGACAGCCTGTTTGAAAGCCACGCTCAAATAACAAACCACCCTGAATCCCTGGGAAACAGAACTCTTGTGACAACACTTTGTCCCCTGGGAAGATCTCCTGATTTTCTGGGGGGCGCCCACCGTTAAGGGTGAGTGGTAACTAACAACGGGAGAGCAGCAGGGAGAAACAGAGGCCCAGGAGATGAGGCCACCGACTCACACCCCAAAGGCCACAGAAGCGGGGCTGGAGGTTGAGGAAGGCAGCTCTGCAAGGCAGGTTGTGTGCACTGGCTCCTGAGGAATCAGCCAGCCCTGTGCCCTTCTGCAGCCTCTCAAGGGCTGTGAAGGGATCTGGGAGGGCCAGCAAGGAAGCAAAACCTAATTTAGAATTGCGGAGAGGTTCAGAAAAAGAAATCTCAAGACACATATTTTGTAGGTCTACATACTCACAAAATATCCACAATGGCTTCAGCCTCCTGTACTTCAAAAGATGCTGTCCTCTCCAGTTCTTGGTGTTTCCTAGGGTCCCAGAATAGAGGAGGAACTGAGGAAGGAAGGAGCATTTTGAAGCACCTCCTGAGTATTGCACTGTAACGATAGTGTGAATTGTAATCATTGAGCCTCACGACATGCTGAGGGTGGGTATTACCCCACTTGTTACACCCAGGGAAACCGAGGCTCAGAAGGGTAACATCACTTGCCCAAGGGCTAATGGCTGGTAACTATCTAATGATTAGTAACGTGTTTCTCTACCCCTGCTTCCTCACCTGTGAAGTGGAAATGAACCCTCTACTCTGAAGGGGGTTGAAGGAGATGACGGATGTAGAGCCCAGCCCCTGGCTGAGCACGTAGAGCACCAGATGACAAGTGAATCCTGTAGCAGCCTGATGGGCCAAGAGGGAGGTCTGGGCAAGGCTCTTCCTGGTGCCCACTTTTCAAGCCCACAAACAGGGAGGGGGTGGTCAGAGCTATCAGTGAGGCCTGGCAAGGACCTGGGCTCTGCAGTCAGTCCTCTGGTTTGGTCCTTGCCTCATGTGACCACAGGTTACCTTAGTCACTTACCCTTTCTAAGCCTCAGTTCCTCAACTTCAAATAGGGATGACAGGGACGTGCCTCGCGGGGTGGCGTGAGGTCAGATCTCGGGCCCCCTGAAGCTCTGGACGTGCCTTCCAAGTTCTCCTCTTTTTTAAAAAATCAGAGCAATTTATTCAGGATTGTCATAATCAGTAAATGAATATATACTGTCTCAGCAGATATTATTTTTCGACTTCACCAATTCTCCTTCAGAGCAATCCCTCTACTCCTTTACCATCAAACTTCTTGAAAACATGTTTTACATTTGATGTGTTTATTGACTCCATGTTGACTCTTCATCCCCTATTAACCTGGTTTGTGCCCCTCCCAGGCTAACGAAAGAGCTCTTATGAAGTTCTCTAATCATCTCTTAATTACCAATCCTCACGGCTTGTTTCTCTCCATTCACTTGCTAATTCCCAGCATCTCCTGTTGCTTTTCACCTTTGCCCAGTGGTTTGGAAAAGTCACCCCTTTTGGGAAGAGTCAAGACTAATATGAAGGGACCCCTCTGTACATCTCTTTTTAAGGCCCCTACTTGGTTCTCTAGAGAAGAAGCTGAAATTTTCTTCTGCGACCCTTAAAGGACTCCACACTTTATTTCCTCCAAGGGATTGTCATTGTACCATTTGAGTATCCAAAGATCCCATTTGGAACTGTAAGTGGGCCAAATATCACTAAAATCCAACTGCTCTGAGGAGACCAAGGATCTTGCAGTTTTAACAGTTGTGTTCTGTGAGAAACTATCTTCCAAACTCCCCCCCGCCACACACACACACTCTTAAGGTTCAGCAGGAATCAGTGGGAAACAACCCGGAGGAAGTACAGCGGCTCCCTCTGAGGAGCACGCATGGGGGAAGCCAGGCCGAGGAAGAGGGGGTGTTCCCTGGGCGGTGATACAGCATTCTTTTCACTTGAGGCATCCGAGCCCAAGGAGCTGCAGTCTCCCCTGGGGAATATGACATAACCAGAGGCGGGAAGGGCCTCAAAAACAGACCGGTGTCCACACATCCTCCTCGAAAGGAAACCCCTTCCCATCCTGTGTGCGAGAGCTCCCACGTCCGCAGAGGCTCGAACGCCACCCTGTCTCCAGACAAACATCCCAAAGCCAGCGATCTGATAGGATGTGTTTATATTTACATGGTACATTTTAAAGCAATGGCTACATTGGTCATACATATTAGAAACCATAAAAAAAAGTTAAGAACTAAAATGTACATCATACACTTGTATATATATTTTTTACACAGAGGTAAAAAGGCTTATTATAAAAAAATCAATACAACGGGGTTTTTAGTATACAGGTAAAGAATGAATTATGCTTCAGGCACTTTAATTTGTTAATGTGAGCAAATAGCTTGGTGGTTTTGGGGGGAGGGGGGGTTCGGGGAAAGCTTCCAAACAGAAAATCTTTTGGTTAATGTTTTGTTACCACAGATACAAAAATAAAATCTGAATAATTTCTTAGATGGTTGACATCAGTATGGCAAAGCTGACTGGGAAAATACTACACACTGTTCGGCTGCAGTGTGGCAATTAGAGACGTATTTACATAAATGTCCCCATGGCTGTCCTTGTGCCTTCTTCACAAACCAAAAAGGATACGCCCGGAGTAAGATTCACTAGCGTTAACTCTTCAAAGGGGTGAAAAAGGACAAGGGGTAAAGGAAGATAGAAACAGATAATGACTAAACAGGGCAAACAAAAGCAGCTGGGACAGGTGTAGTCTTACTGAAATAAATAGGGACGCTTGAACTGAGGTCTAACAAAACATACATTAGTGTTGTGCTTTGTAGAGAGGAGACCTTGAGAAAGACCCTGAGAAAATGCCTCAGGACGGGGGAGAAGATGGTCTTTCGACAGCATTTGGAGGCTGGCTGAAGGTTTCTGAAGTGGCTCTTTTCTTGCATCACCAGATTTAACAGCTCTCTGCTCCTTTCCCAAACTGGAAGACCCAAACCAGTCACTTCGACAAACGAAAACGTCTACCAACAAACTCATAAGCACACTGGGTATTTTACATCGATGATCTGATAAAGAAATGCAAAGGGCTCTCAGGTGAGCTGAAAACATTCCCAGGAAGGTAAGTGTGGCTAGCACTTTCCCAATATGATTGGCAGACTAGAAAAAAAGTCCCTTTCCTTGGAGACTGATGTCCTGTGTGCAATTGAGAAGGGATGGGGGGAGCGGGGAGAGAGGAATGAGGCTGTGCACTCAGCTGGCAATAATCACAGGAAGATCATGGCAGGAAGAAGAGCCAGCACTGACAAGCCTGTCCCCGATGGTCTCCACGGTGTTCTGATTGTACTATGCTAGGTACAGGTAACCACTCTTCACTTTTCTTCTTTCTGCAGTAACATTTGGCTATTCCTTGCAATATATTAGAAAAATACTCTTTTCCAGCTAATTAGAAGCCTCCTACGTGGCAAGGTGACAGGTGGACCCAGCCTGCTGACCGAATCATCCGTGCACCCAAAGTGGCAAGTTTGGGTTTGCAGGAGAAAGACACTTAGGCATCGGAAGGGTTTTTACATATGGCCTTGTTTTTTCCCAAGTGTAAACGAAGAATTTGGTGACGTGAAATTGAGTCCAAAATGAAAACAAAAACACAAACCCATGAACAAAATGCAACCCACCACTCTTCAAATTGATGACATTTAAAATTTCCCCCTGTTAAAAGAAAATAGCCACTGGAGGGAAAAAAGCTCCTGTAAGTTTTATTTACAACCTTTAGCGTTTCTCAACTGGACCGTGTTCGGGAGAACACTGGTTTGGTTTGAAGAGACTATTTGGTTTGCAAAACAATGAGCAAAATTTCTTACTTCATTAGCAGTTTCTTCTGATATTGCTAAATTTTTACAAGTGGTGGTGACACAATTTTAAAAAGTTCTCCTTTAGGGGTAACCAGGGAGGCTCGGAGAAACCTGGAATCCCCTTTCTAGCCCTGGTCTGAGAGGATGCGATGCAGTTTTAAGAATTTTCCTGATTCTCTCAAGTTAATCTGAAGTTAGTTAAGGCTCAGTTCTCAGTCATTTTACGAGAGAATGTTTTGCATCAGTGAGTAACTGACCGACATTTTGGGGGGGAGGGGTGTGGAGACAAGATGATGATGGGCTCAAGACAGAAACTGCAGCTTACATGGGAAGTTTGGCTTTAGAAAAGTTAAAGCGATCTCGTTTTGTGGTAGAAGTTTGTTAACTAGCTCACCTCCTATACATAATAACTGACTGCAGGTTAAAATACATCTGGCAGGGTTTCATCATTCTGACATCCCATTTCCACAGGAACCTGAGGAAGCAAGCTCGTTAGCCACAGGCAAGCTCAACCAAGAGAAAGATGGTCTTCGGAGCTCCTGGAAAAACCAACGACAAAACCCAGCAAAAAATCAGCAGTTCCCACTGAAGGCGCCTTGGAACTGGAAGAGGTGGGCAGGAAGGACATGAAATCAACACCTGTACGATGAGACAGTTAGCTTGATTACAGAGTGTTAATAATACATGAGGGTCTAGGCGGCGGTTCCTTGCCTTAGAACACTGTGTGCGCTGTGCGTGGGTGAGACTGACGCAGGGGTGCAGAGTCCACCAGGCAGGTTCCCCAGGCTGGAACGGCGCCTTGGGTACCCGGGAGCGGGCAGAGATGAGAGGATGGAGAAGACAAGTCCCCTTGGGGCTGTGGATGGAGGGCGGTGGGGAGGGAAACCGAGTCACACAGCTGCTTTGTGCTTCCCGCCGCAGCACCTGCACATCACTCCGCAGTGGTAGCAGGCCCGCAGGGGCAGGTAACAGCACATACAGGGGGCCAAGAAAGACAAGGCGATAAGAGCCATCCACCGGAGGCAAAACTTCTCGTCGCTAGTATCGCACGAGCACGGGTCTGTATAGTCCCCCTCGGGGTCCGACATACAGTGATAGAGCATGCTGTCCGCACACCACATACAGCTCACCCGGCGGATGCAAGTTCTCACGGAGTCGGGGGCGTCCTGACAGTGGCCCCTGCGGTTCTCCTCGTGGTTGAACATGTCGCGGCAGTACTCGCACCGAGAGCGCTCGCCGTCCTCCTTCCGCCGCCGGGACTTGCCCCGGGAGGGCTGGGTCTTGATCACGCTGCCTCCGCGCCCTTTAGGGTCCTCGCCGAGGCCAAAGTCTGAGGAGTCCACGTAGGGGTAGTTGTAGTCGTGCTTGGGGACCTCGCCCTTGGCGAAGCGCACGTAGGAGTCCGCGTCCTCCGAGGGGTCCAGGTACTTGCCCCTCACCGGCGCGTGCCGGTAATCCTCGTAGCCCGTCATCCAGATCTTCTCCCGGGGGTTGATGCGCACGATCTCCTCGTCGTCGTCCGGGAAGCTCACCTGGCGGTAGGGCCTTGGCATCGGCTGCCCCAGGAAAAAGGAGACGTTACTTCATAGCAAGCGGCAAAACAAACCTCCGATATGCATCTTTCACCTTGGCAAAGGCATTGCTTTAAGGAACTGACCCATCCTGTAATTACTGAACAGCTTGTGGGTCAAAGATGTATTTCAAGTTGTGAGTCCCAATCCCTTCCTGGGTCAGGAAGTCAATTTAATGGGTGGAGACCAGCATTTCCCCCCTTTTTGTTGCAGTATTACCATATATGGGGGGGAAGTATACACAGCGTAAGAGTAAAGTGAATTTTCAGAAGCTGGACATGCCCAGATCAGAAAGCAGAACTTGAGGCCTCCCTAGAATATCCTCACCTCCCTTCTGTGACCCCCCCCCACCCCTAAGGTAAGGAACAGTGAACCCTTATCCTGATTTCTAACAGCTTAGATTAGTTTCACCTGTTTTTGTACGGCATGCTCTCTCTTTTTAAGACTGGTTTTTTTTTTTTTCAGAGAAACAGAAAAACACTGGAGTGCACTGCATGTTACAAGGTAAGCACCCTTGTTATCTTTGTGTACATAACATGTGCCTACTGGGCCATGATATAAAACGCATGTCTCACCGTGGGTCATGTGCAAAACAGCAAACTATGAGGCTCACAAGTACCTGGTAATCTGGCTGGGAAGATAAGATGTTGAGATATGCAAAGGGTAAGAGTACAGGCTCCAGAGGCCCACTGTGTTTGAATCCTGCCAGGGATCTCACAGGTGGTAAGCAGCAGAGCTGCAATCTGAGCCCGGGATGGCCCAACCCAGGGCCACACCCTCTAGCCTTCAAACCCAACCTGCATTCTCCCTTAGGGACGAACAGTCATCTCTGCAGGTTGTCCCGCTACAGCTTGCATCAGTGCCTTGTCCAGAGGAGCAGGTGCTGAATACATAGTTATTGAGTTGATACAGGTAAGCCTGCCTTGCACAGGGCATCCCAGTTGTGGCAAACAATGAGATTTTCCACCTTCGACGCCCTTTGAGCATGAAGGCATTTTAAGGGATGAGGAGCATGGCTCTGAGCAAACCCACCGGAGTGGAATTCGGACCATGAAATTTACCAGCAAGTCGCTAAGCCTCAGACTTGGTTTCCCTGATGATCAAATCAGACTTGGTTTCCCTGATGATCAAACTGCATAGGGCTACTGAGAGAATGAAGAGAAAGAATCTGTGCGGTGTCAGCATAGGGCCGGTCACACAGGATGTGCTTGGTACCTGTTGCCCATATTGTCATTATAATATTGTCCTAGAATTTATCACACGGTAATTAGCTTTACTCATCACTTCCTACCAGACCGTGAGCTCCTTGAGGGCAAGGGCCATGTCTCACAGGCTTTGATTTGCCCTAATTCCTGCCAGATCCTTTTTTTTTTTTTTTGTGGTACGTGGGCCTCTGACTGTTGTGGCCTCTCCCGTTGCGGAGCACAGGCTCCGGACGCGCAGGCTCAGCGGCCATGGCTCACGGGCCTAGCCGCTCCGCGGCACGTGGGATCTTCCCGGACCGGGGCACGAACCCGTGTCCCCTGCATCGGCAGGCGGATTCTCAACCACTGCGCCACCAGGGAAGCCCCTGCCAGATTCTTGATGTCAGGGTTTCCCCAACTTTGGAAAATCACAGTCCTTCATTATTTCAAAACAAATCTTGGGAGCTAACACAGACTTTGCTAATAATTTATTTTGCAAAGTTAGGAGAGTCAAAAAGTCAATTCCCATCTACTGCTACCATAATGTGATTTTAAAAAAAGAACTTTTAATGCCAAAAATATTAGGAAGCACACACAGTAAAATGGATTTTGAAAAAAAGAGTCATATAAATCTATGTATAAAACCTCAGTGCCTCGTGCTTTTTCTCTTTTCAAAGCAGACTGGTGGCCACATCACCCACATGGGCACCAGTCCACATCCCACAGTTTGAGAACCTGCTCTGAAAAACGGCCGCTTGGTAAATATTTGTTGAATTACTGAATTCCAGCTACAGCTCCCCAAGCAAGCCTGGGCCTGCAGCCCGCGATGCCAGGGCGCTCAAGCCAAGTGTACAGTATTCTGTGGTCCCAATCGCAGTTCTGTGCTTTCACACAAAGCCAGGAGGCCCTCTGGACACAGGAACGCATAGTGTTAGCGTATGCTAATGCACAGTATGCTACCAGGAGGTAGCATAGTGTCCTGCGTGAGCAGAGACCTGCATTTGAATCTTGTTCCAGCAGGGACTCTTTCTCCCTAAGCCTCAGCCTCCCCATCTCTCAACTGCATATGCGGAGGACCTGCTTGTGGCTGATCTGTGAGGATTAAAGGAGATAAAGCACATGAAGGGTTTGGCGAGGTGCCTGGCACGCAGAAAACTCTGAGTTGAGGGTGAGCTGCCTGCACCACCTCCAATATGGGGGCGGAGGTACTAAGTAGGAGAAAAGAAGAGGCCTAGGCTCTGGCATGTGGCTGAAAGCCTGGGGAAGGAGGCCGTTCCAGGATTAGGAGCCGTCCACCCCATGACCTCCTAGGAACGAGACCGCCGCTCACCTGTTCGAGGTGATAGTGGTCCGTGGGGTATGGGTCGTGGAGGTGGCCCAGGGTATAAATCCTCCGGTGCTCACAGGACGTGGGGGAGGAGACTGTGCGAGGAGGTTGTTCCCTCTTCTGAGACGAATTAGAAGAACTGTCTGTAGCTGTCTGTGTAGAAGGAGGTAGCGTGAGTTAATTAAAAAAACAAAAACCAAACCCGCACAAAAACCTAACACACCGTCTACGCCCACTGGTGGTGTCTCGCTGGACTCCCCAGAATCTTGAGTTTATCCTGGCTATGGGAGGCCGGAGGACCCCTGAAGGGCCAGGTTGTTTAAACACGGCGGGCAGAGAAACCCAGCCGCAGACCCTGGAAAGCTGGGTTTGTTTTCTCAAACTGTGGGAGCAGTGACCGGCTTTGGGGAAGGGCTCACCGCACCAGGCCTCCTGCTGGTGCGCTCCAACTGGATCAAGAATGGTCACCTGTTTGTGGCCCTGGCTGCGAGGTCCTTGGGTAAGCAGAGGAGATGCAAACAAGCAACAATCAAACCCATATGTTCCTTTGTGGGGCTAATCCCAGCCTGGGGACGTCTCAGAGATGAAGGATACCTCAGGGGTATCATGGATACTGGCTTTCCAGGAAGAAATTTTGTAATCTTCTGCTCGGAGGCAAGCCTGGGGGTCACCATCTCTGGAGACTGAGTGCAGAGCTGCTTTCCCAGTAGAGGTGACGAGTTCAGATTGGAGCCTCCATGATGGTGTCTTAGGAAGGTGATCAGCTATCAGAATGGACTGTGGCTGTGGACAGAGCACAGGCCCTCTCGCCTCCCTGTGTGCCCACGACCTAAGTGCTTCATGCTCCCCGGTGACCCCAGGTGATGGTCACTCTCCACATCCCTGGGGCCCAGGAGCCACATGCTCATAAAGGCTTTTGTCAAGTGCAGCTGGCAACTGCCTTTAAAACCAGGGCCCCTCAGAATTCTCACTACACCTCTACTTCCTTAGCGTGATGGACCCCCCGCCCCCTTTTTTTCCGCAAATAAATGAAAAGATTTTCCTTGATATCTAGGTGTCATATTTCTGGTAAATATCTAGGAACTCCTCCTTGGCTGTTGCTTCTCACTCTTATATTCCCCTTATTGTATTTGCTTATTTATCTCCTTTTATTTTCCTGATTTTTGTTTGTGTCATAGATCCTCCAGAGAGCAAGGCAAGGTTAAAACAAATAGACTTATAAAAGTTATTCCCCCCCATTTACAAAGTAATAAATGCTTAGAAAAATGGGAGTACAAGTATCCAGGAAAAAGAAAAGACACCCGTATTTTCATCATGCAGCACAACCGACGTTAATTTTTAAAACCTGGTGGACATGTGCAGCATGCCTTTGGAAACCCAACCCTCCTGGATTTTTCTTTGATTCTGTTTGGTTCATGTGATGCAGGGCTGATGCTGTTTCCAATCCCAGAATCCAGTGACTAATTCAGATATGGACACACACACAGTCCTCCCTGAGGCAATACAGAGAGATTTCTGATGGAGAGGTCAGAAAAGATGCTGTCTGTCTCTATCTCTGAAGTTAAGAGCTAAGGGTCCTGTAAGCCTGGAATCCTGGTGAGGCGGCAGGGAAAGAAACTGTGTGAGGATGAAGTGAGGCAAAACCAAGGGAAGAAGGCCCCCGCAGACACCACCTGAGCTTCTGGATCCAGCCAAGCCTGAATCCTGATCCACCCTAAGATGTCCCAAAGATAAGAGCCAATTCCCTTTGATAATTTAACCCAGAACGCGCTGGGTTCATCCCTTGGGTGCACCTTTCCCCCATTCCCGATTCCTTCTCTGTGGCAGCCTTCCACCTGCATCACATTCCTGGCCTCTCTCTTGCCTCACTCCTCTGCAGCAGGTGGAATGGAACAGGGTGTCCAGAGCCTGCTACTTCCCTCCTCTACCTCTTGGGAGCCATCCAACTGGCAAATTGCATGTGCTGGCAACCATTCTTGGGACTGTGCGGTCTACTTGGAGGTCGAGGGCCCACCCCACTGTGGGGAGGGTGTGGAGACCCAGCACACGTGTGCCTGGTGGGGCAGGTCTGTCTAATCCTGGGGTCCATTCCTGGAATGTCCACTTCCCACACGTGTAAGCCAGCACTAACATCATCAGTAAAGAAAGGTCTCCTATCTTTTCTCAATTGGTTCAGAACTCAGATAGGAAAGAGTTGCTATTTACCCCTCGAATCCCAGTAACTGAAAGAGACCAGACTGATACACAAGAATTTTTACTTTCTTCCAAACTCTGGTCTGTCCTCCAACTCTCACCCACCCTTTCCTTATGTCTTTGGAGATCCTGCCTCCCTCTTTTTTAACACACCGGTGGTTGTAAGTTGACAGCACGACAAAGCAAACAACCCTTAACAGTCTCACATTATGTGAGGGCTTATGATGTGCCAGGTCCTGGCTACATGTGAACACCACTGCAGGCAAAATATTGTCTCCACATCACACACAGGAAAAGAGAGACTCGGAGAAATTCGGGATCCTGCCGACCGGTGGCAGGCAACCACTGGCAGAGCTGGACTGAAATGCAGACCCTGCCCGCCAAGCCTGGTGGGATCTCAACGCACCACATCGCTGCTTCGCAAGCCCAGGAAAGCCCACGCCAGTGCCTGCTCTGTGTTAATCTTGGTGAGATTAATACGAGTACAACTTTTCCAAGTAAGACGGTGTGCCCTGACTCATACAAACCCAGAAGAAAAGGGGGTGGTGTCTCAGAATACAAAGGTTTCTACAGATCTCAATAAATACTTTCTGAATGAGTAGATAAGGGCCCTTCAGTATGACTCAAATCTCAAGGGTTGGGCTTCCCTGGTGGCACAGTGGTTTGGAGTCTGCCTGCCAATGCAGGGGACACGGGTTCGTGCCCCAGTCCGGGAAGATCCCACATGCCGCAGAGTGGCTGGGCCCGTGAGCCATGGCCGCTGAGCCTGCGCATCCGGAGCCTGTGCTCCACAACGGGGGGCCCACAGCAGTGAGAGGTCCGCGTAACGAAAAAAAAAAATAATAAAAAAAAAAATCTCAAGGGTTAAACTCTTATCCAACACCCATGTGCCAGGCATGTCTTAGGTTAGAAGCTACCCTCGTATTAAACACTGTAATACACACTAGCCATTTAGTTCTCAGAAACTCAGTTAACACCTGATGTTAGTCACCTGAATCCACCCTGTTTTCTGTGACCTGTGTCCAGGTTAACAATGTAGGAAAAGTCATTCTGAGAAATGAGGCACACCCGGTATTTCCTAGCACTCCTCAGCCAATCAGACTCTCCCTTCTGATGCTCCTATCTTTCCTCCCCAGCCCGGACCAGGCTCTTCCCACTGTAAAATGCAAAGTTTCCTGGACAATTTTCTGGCAATTCAGAGAACGTGAGACTGAGAAAGGCCTTTCGAATTCTCCTAATCTGACGACAAATCTGTACAGAGGAGCAGGGAGGCCAGAAGGCTGAGGCGTGCCCCCAGTTTACTGCCTCCTGCAGGGAGGTCCCAGCCCAGCCCACAGCCTCCCCACCCCCGCCTGCCTGCTCTGGGCTTAGAGCACGCAGGAGAGGTTCCATCGGAAGCTGAGGCTTCACATCTCTGCTATCAGATAAATCTTGTCAAGAGGCTCAAGTGACCTACCAACAGAAGGAATGTACTATCAGGGTATCTCCAAGAGAGGCGAGAGGAAAAACCTTTCATCACAAGTACCTCTGGACTGGTGCCCCCTTCTTGGCTCGTGGAGAAAAGCAGCCACTAGGCTATGCACATCCGCACATCAACAAGCAAGACTCTAGAACATGTCTCTGTTACTTGTGTGCACAAGCTAATGACACCCACTAACCTACCAATCCGAGAGCTTCACCTTCAACCTGGAAAGACTGGCTGCGTTTTCAACTCGCCTTGCTGGTGGGGCAAGGGAATCTCGGAAGTGCTGCAGGTTTGAGCTCAAGAAGAACAAAAGCACAGGTCCTCTGTACTTGGGGACCTCAGGCTCCTTAGTGGGGTGGCTTCAGCGGCAGGCTTCCTGAGTCAGAGAGAGCAGGCAGAGCCAGCCTTTGATGCCACCCACTGTGAACAGGGCCAGACACTGCCACTGCGGCGCCGCCCACTTGTAGGAGGTCCCGTGTGACGTGAAGCAGTGCACACAACCACTGTCACCTGCAAATGTACCCGCCAAAAAAACTTGCCTCTGGGTTTGCGTTCGACTCCAGCTCAATGTCAATGCCCTGTTAAAAAGATGTCCAATTAAGAAGGCTGTAACCTAACATGAGGCACTGAACAACAGAAATGCGATGGAATGTTATAATGCTAAAAAACAGGGTCTCAGCCCAGGCAGACTAGATTTGAATCAATTCTCTGCTAATTATAAGTTGTCTGATTTTGGTCAAGGTGACCTCGAACTCCAGTTTTCACATCTGCAAAATGGAGCAAAAATTGTCCTGAGGGTTACTGCAAAAACGAAATGAGATTAAGCATTTCCATTTTCTAAACAGTTACTACTGATTATATAGAAAAGTTACTGACCCTGTGATTGGGTCCCCTTGCTTAACTCATAAAAATTCAAATGCTTTATCCAGTGATTCTCTGGACTTTTCTAAGCAAATCCTGTCACCCACAAAAGATAGTCTGGTCTCCTTTCCAATATTTGTACCTTCTTTTTCTTGCCTTACTACATTTTGTCAGGGTTTCCAGCATGATATGGAAAAACAGAATGGCTCTGTTTGTCTTGAACCTAACTTTGGTGGGACTTCTAATGATTCTCTGTTATATATAATGTTTCCAGATAACTGGAGTGATTATAAAGTTCCCAAAGATTTGGACTTTCCTGGTGGCACAGTGGTTAAGAATCCACCTGCCAATGCAGGGGACATGGGTTCAAGCCCTGGTCCAGGAAGATCCCACATGCCATGGAGCAACTAAGCCCGTGCGCCACAACTGCTGAGCCTGCGCTCTAGAGCCTGCAAGCCACAACTACTGAAGCCCACGCTCCTAGAGCCCATGCTCCGCAACAAGAGAAGCCACCGGAGTGAGAAGCCCACGCACTGCAACGAAGAGTAGCCCCCGCTCGCCGCGACTAGAGAAAGCCCGCGCGCGGCAACAAAGACCCAAAGCAGCCAAAAATAAATAAAATAAATAAATTTATAAAGTTCCAAAAGTTTCCTTGTATTCTAGATTGCTAAGAGTTTTCACCAAAAGATGTTGGATGTAACCAGATGGTTTTTCTGTGCCTGTTGAGATGATTAGTCTTTCACCTTTGTTTCATTAATGTATGAATCAAACAGTTAAACTTTGCTAATATAAACCATCTTTGCATGCCTGGGATATGATCTACTCTACTGGTCTTTCATTACATTTGTTTTATAAATATTTGATGTGATTTGGTAATATTTTACTTTAAAACTTTACATCTAGATTCATAAGTGAGTTTGGCCCCTGTTTTTCCTCTATTTGAGCTCTTCTTGCTCATTTTGTAGCAGGGTTACACTAGTCCTGTAAGCTGAGCTAGGCAGTGTTCTACCTTTTTCTATACTTTGGAACAATATCCATAACATGGGAGTTCTTTTTTTAAAAAAATTGAAGTACAGTTGATTTACAATATTGTTAGTTTCAGGTGTACAGCAAAGTGATTCAGACGCATACAGTTTTTCAGATTATTTTCCATTATAGATTATTACGAGATATTAAATACGGTTCCTTGTGCTATACAGTACATCCTTGTTGCTTATCTATTTTATGTATGGGAGTTACGTTTCTTAACCACCTAAATTTGGTCCCCCTCCCTTTTTTTTTGTGGTACGCGGGCCTCTCACTGTTGTGGCCTCTCCCGTTGTGGAGCACAGGCTCAGCG
>NC_041225.1:80147467-80179043 GCF_002837175.3 Physeter macrocephalus
GGGATCTTCCCGGACCGGGGCACGAACCCGTGTCCCCTGCATCGGCAGGCGGATTCTCAACCACTGCGCCACCAGGGAAGCCCGGTCCCCCTTTTAAGGGGTATACCTTTGACTACATTTTCAAATTTTTCTGTGGTTATATTACAACGCGTATCTTGAGTAATAAGCTTTGCATGGCCCGGTCCTAAAGGCAGTAATCTGAGACGAGAGTTTAATAAGGAAGCACAGGAGGCTGAGAAAAGAAAGGGAAGGGAGGTGGAAACAAGAGTCAGAGGGTACTAACATGAAAGAGTGGGCCCCTCCAACCTTAATAAAATAGAGACACGACCAGCCTGATCAAGTCCACACTGGTAGGGAAAACACTGGAAGGCTGGCAACCGACCATGAATTTTCTTCTCCCTCTTGGGGATGGAGACAAATGGGACGGATGCCACCTCCAGAGAGGCAAGCAAACAAGTACAGCTGCTTGATCCTCTCTGTATCCCCAGGAGCACATGAGCTGATGTGAACATGGAGCTCGTAGAGCCAAGCCTGATCTGAGCAGCCATTTCTGGAGTGACAGGCCTATGTGTTTTGAATAAGGCATAGAAAACAAAGTGAAGAAACTGTTTAAGGAGCTAATCTGCGCCATCCAGGAATCATACAGAAACGTTAAGCAAAAATAGCAGTACTCGGAGGGAACTGGGAAATCTCGACTCCAGGCCAGGCTAGGCCACATGTCTTGGGCCAGTTGTTTAACCTCTGTGGGCCTCCGTGTCCTCATGTGTAAAACAGGGAGTCGTCCTGGATGATGTCCAAGGTCTGCTTGAGTTCTAAAAGTTTTATGTGTAATCGTTCTGCCTTCCTCCTCGGAACATTACAGAGGAGTCTTAAGACTATTGCTTAGTTGATTGAAGAGCCACAGGATGTATGCCAACTATACCTCAATAAAAAATAAATAAGAAGTCATCACCATATAGGAAAAAAAGCTGCAGGATTAATTCAGACTGATAAAAGTAGAATTCTGCCCTGTCTTGTAGATGCTGCGGAATCTTTTTTTTCTTGGCTGCACCCTGTGGCTTGCAGGATCTTAGTTCCCCGACCAGGGATCGAACCTGCGCCCCCTGCAGTGGCAGCGCGGAGTCCTAACCATTGGACCGCCAGGGAATTCCCGATGTTCTGAATTTTTAAAGACGGCTAGCTAGTAGTTATGACCCCAATTTGTATTATTTTTACTGCAATCTACCACCAAAATAGATTTCAGCCACTGATACAACCAAAGCAATATTCAATATTCTTCCTATTGCAGGGGCTTCCATTTTATTTTTTAAAAAAGCATGTATACACACGTGCATTTATATATAAGTATATAGCATTCTTCTCAGCTTCGGGCTGGGAGATGAGACTGATCTCATGGAAGTCTGGGCATCTTCTGCCTCTCAGAAGACAGTAAACTGTTCTGGGCGTCAGGAGACTGCCGGCTCCGGTAGTTTGGCGTTGAGCTGTTGTTTCTAACTCTTCAGCAAAGCAAGGCTTTCCCCTCAGTAGCTGTTACACCGGCAGGCCTATGGCTAATCCTTTTCGCTTTGGTAAACAGGAACTTGTCCCCCATTCTGTCAACAGGTCGCACTGGCTCACCTGTCCTCAGGGCCTACATTGGTTCCAGGTGTCCTCTTTTAAAGAGGCAAGCAGAGCAGGAAATCTTTTACGGCTCCAGCTAGCAGGCAGTGTGGGTCTAAGAGGCTGCTGGTGGGGGGAAAGGAGATGACTCTGTCCTAGAAACTAAGAAATTATTCTGTCAAGGACCCGGAGGATAGATAAAGTGGGCATTCTTCTACGGTGAAAAACAACAACAAACCCAAAATTCCCACACATTTAAAAAAAAAAAAAAAAGTTTTGGGACTTCCCTATGTATAACTGAATCACCTTGCTGTACACCTGAAACTATCACAACATTGTTAATCAACTATACTCCAATATAAAATAAAAAGTTAAAAGAGAGAATGGAGAGAGGGGCTTCCCTGGTGGCACAGTGGTTGAGAATCCACCTGCCAATGCAGGGGACATGGGTTCGAGCCCTGGTCCGGGAAGATCCTACATGCCGTGGAGCAACTAAGCCCGCGCGCCACAACTACTGAAGCCTGCGTACTCTAGAGCCCGTGCTCCACAAGAGAAGCCACCGCAATGAGAAGCCAGCACACTGTAACGAAGAGTAGCCCCTGCTCGCCACAACTAGAGAAAGCCCGCGCGCAGCAACGAAGACCCAACGCAGCCCAAAATTAAATAAATAAATAAATTTATAGGAAAAAAAGTTTTATGTTTCTAAATTTTGAAATTAGGTGAAATTTTGACATGAAAGGAAAGGACTCTAATAAACCCACAGCTTAGCTTCACTGGCAGGGCTGTGATCAGGAAGCGGGTTTCAGGTAACCTTGAACATGTACTCTGCATGAATTAATAAAATGGAAATAGTAGTATATTACTATCCACAGCTTAAAAAGATGAGATGATACATGTGTAAGTGAAGGAAGACACAAGTTGATGGACTACCAAAATGCCTTTGGGCTTCCTGAAATTGAAAGCATTTCAAAGCTTTTGTTTGAACCTCAGACATTTAATTGCTTTAATTTAGCCACTGTAGGTATTACGTGTTGAATAAAAAGATCCTCCTCTTACTGTGCAATGTGAGCCTGATAATTACTGGCATTCAGAAGATAAAGCAGCTCCCACCCGTCTTCTGAGAACTTCCATGCCACCCCATGCAGTGCTGGGTCTCAGCCAGCAGCATTAATGGGACGCTGCTCCCCGGTGTCATCCACAAAGCATAGCTGTCCTTCCCCCAAAACGTTTTTGCTTTTCTTAACAAACCGCCATAGATTAGTTTCACTAGTCAAACTCTGTAGAGGTAATTTACATTTTTAACCTATTTTCTCTTTTACTTATTCTCTCCCTGCACCACTCTATCCCAATCCCTTAATTCCAAGGGTAAAGACAACAGAAGCATTTCTGATCAACTGATCTTCTAAAATGAGACTGGGGCTCTCAGGCGGGCACAAGAGAACCCCATAATGCCACTGAAGAAGTCAGTTGAGGTTTTAAGCCAATGTACTAGTTGAAAAGTCCATTATTTAGGCGTCTTTGGCAATGATGAGAATCTGGTATATTTCATATGCAAAATCTACTGAAACTTATTGAATAAATATTTCCTTTCCTTAAAGTTCTCTGAAAGGCAGCAAGCAGATTTGGGGTTTGCATTCTAGGTGAACAGTGTATGGAACTGAGCACAAGTTGCTTCACCTGTCTGAGCCTTGGGGACTTTATCTGCAGAAATGGAAGTGCCAATAAGTACCTCATGGTCAGTTGTGAGGAACAAATACAGTAACGTACATGAAAGTGCAGGGCACAGTGCCAGGGATAGCTCCACACCACAGTGCCTTTCCTTCTCCTCCCCTTGGGCCAGCAAACAGAAACTCAAAGGAAATATTTCACCCTGGGAAGGTTTTGAGTCCAAAAGGATCAATGATCACAGCTAATTAATGGCAGAACCAAGTTTAGACTCCTGGCCTCTCCCCAACCTCCAAACTCTGCACCAACAGGAGTCACATGCCACTTTACCTTTTAAAAACATCCCCTTTCTTTGAAAATCAGTAAACGAACCCCATTTATTACAAAACTGGTAGATTTGCCTTCAGTTTTAATGTGTGTTGGGGATGGATTAGGTGGAAAAAACTCTTCAAGAAAAGGAAAATTTTGTGGTATGCTGCAGTCTTCTGCTTCTATAAGTGAAAGCTTGATATTTACAGAATTCTACAAATTCATTTTTTTCTACTTAATCAAGAATGAAAATAACCACAACTTGCAAAGACTCAAAAGCTCACCTATGACAAGACAAACTGCTGCTTCATACTTTGGTTTCAACCACATGTTCTAGCCACGCTTTAGAAAATACCTGAAGTGGACGGGAGCGGTTGGAGATGTCATTAGGACCAACTGCTCTGAATAGCCAGAAAGTAACCAAATGCAGCTTGTGAGGAACAGGATATCAAGGGTTCAAGCATAGGGCATGAGGAAGGACCACGTTTTCCAGTCTGGGCAAAAACATGGCTAAAATCTGACAATGCTGTAAAAGACATTTTTCCTACGTGAAGGAGGACTGCCTACCTAAACAATTAAAGGATGATGAAACACCACAACATAAACAACAACAAAAAAAGGCAGGCTGGTTAACATCTTTATTGGAGTATAATTGCTTTACAATGGCGTGTTAAGTTTCTGCTTTATAACAAAGTGAATCAGCTATACATATACATATATCTCAACCAGCCTTTCTTAACTGGGTTCTAGGAGAGAATTCCGACCCACACAAAATGCTATGAATGACTCTTCTCGATTCTGCAAATGATGGTCACAGTTAAGTGCTATTCTAGGTGCACAAGAGAGAAGTTAACTCGTTACATAGGATGGATGCTGTAAAGTGTGAGGGGTTCATTAGGAATCCCTATTGAGAAGTGCTGCCCAAATCCAGAAGCAATGCTGAGGTGGGAGAATAAACCTTGGCGGTGGGAAAATAAATCAAAACCTTATAGGGACTTCCCTAGTGGTCCAGTGGCTAAGACTCTGCACTCCCAATGCAGGGGGCCCGGGTTCGATCCCTGGTCAGGGAACTAGATCCCACGTGTCGCAACTAAGCGTTCGCATGCCACAACTAAAGATCCCACATGCCGCAACTAAAAGATCCTGTGTGCCGCAACTAAGACCCGGCAGAGCCAAATAAACAAAAAAGAAAAAAAGAAAAAAAACCTCATAGAGGGCCGGCCTTCCTATTGCTATTCTGGGAACTTCTAGGCTGTAACACACACTCAGGCTCCAAGTCTGTCGCATGAATGGGCCACACGGGGCACTGGTTACATATTTATCCTCTTATCTCTTCTCCCCTTTCCAACTTGGGTCCAGGAGAACCTAAAACATAACTCTTGCATAAAGTTGACAAATAAA
Source organism: Physeter macrocephalus (assembly GCF_002837175.3). Classification (NCBI taxonomy): domain Eukaryota; kingdom Metazoa; phylum Chordata; class Mammalia; order Artiodactyla; family Physeteridae; genus Physeter; species Physeter macrocephalus. The sequence goes on from NC_041225.1 coordinate 80,152,442, forward strand.
AAATAGAGCAGCTGAAATACCATAAATATAATTATTCAACCAATGTAGAGCAAAATGGCAGTGGTGAACGGGATAAGCGAGGTGATGGTGTTCATTGCTCCTCCACTATGAACTGGCTGTGTCATCTTAGGCAAGTCGCCCATCTGACTTCACGACTTGTGTCTATAAAATGAGGCAAATCCTACTTTGTTTGCCAGAAGGAAGGAGGCTGGCTCAGCTGACATGAAAAAATCCCTTCCAATTCCAAGACCTAGAATTCTGAGGAGTTGGCACATCTACAGCTATTCTCACCTCCTTGCAAGCCAAACATTTCCAGCTAACTCTTTTGTCAGGTCTCCTACCTTTAATGTGCCATTATTTCCACGGTGGACACACTGCTTCCTAACGCTAGGCAGAAAAAAGCAGCCGGAGGAAGAGCACCGAGAGCCACACAACTCAACCTCTGTTGAATCTCTTCAATCTCTTTAAACCTCCAGATGCGGGAAATCAGGATTGCTGGATTCCTCCTCCTCCCTTGACCACCCCCCTCCCCGCCTTTTTGAGAAAACTCCCGCGTATTTTTTTCTTTCTTAAAAAAAAAAATCAATACGTGTATATCATTTAATATCTCAAGTAGCGATCTCGCCCCTCCCCATCTCAGCTTCTCACTCCCCAGAGAAACAAACCTTCAATTCTTGTGGCTCTTTCTCCTTGTTATTTCTCTCTCCATCTTTTTAACAGCATCTTGTTAATACTACTCTTTCCTGATTTGCAGCTTTGGATATTATTTAAGGCCTTCTTATTATGGAAGATGAAGACTTAGCTATTTTATACACCCCAAGTATCTTTCTATAAAGCAAATATTTCCCTAATCCCCCAGCTTTAGAGACAGAATCCAGCCACTCAGCACAATGACAGCTGAAGCACCGACAGCACTTGACCACAGATTCTCGACGAGCCTGCTCTGGAAGTACGCGTACCCTGCAGCTGCATTCTCCCAAGATCGTATTAAAATTCTCCTTGTCTAGCTACGAAGATGCTAATAACATTTGTAAATGATTTTAGAACTCTGCAGCAGTAAATAAACCACCAGGTTTCAATGGATCCAATCCTACAAAATAGGAACTTGGAAAATTGTTCATTAAATGACTATAAAACCTAGAGCGTCTCTAGTTCTATATAGTCCCTTTGCTCGCTGCCTCCCCATCCCTGATGACCCCCCTTCCTTGTGGGCCCCAAACCCTCTGGGCCCAGAGTCTTCAACTGTAGGGAACCAGGAGAATGTCAGTCCTAGGCTGGGGAGCAAAGCGGCTCGGCCTCTCCGCGGAGCTACACTGTCCATCTCTCAAGTGCACGCGGGCCTCCTCCACAAGACACGCCAGAGCACGTGTCTCCCCCACAAGACAAAAGCACAACAGAAGGACAGACTCTCGAGGGTCCTTCCATTCTGTCCCTCTCAAGGTTCCCCGGCTCTGGGGAGAGAAATGAAAAGCTGTCTGCCGGAGGCACGGATGAGAGTGGGCTGACTCTCAGCAGGGCCCCCAAATGCCCGCCACAGAACACTAGCCTTCGTTGTCGTTGCTTTACACCCTCTCCATTACTCATCTTACAAATCTGTACCAAATGGCTCAGGCACTGGAATTCCCTCCCACATCCATATTTAGTGCCGGGCACACCCTGGCCACCTAGGTATTTGCGTTCACCTGGATGGATCACGGTATCTGAGGTCTCCCAGGGAGCAGAGGAGACCGTGCGGGGTGGAAGGCAACAAGGAGCATGAACAGCCAAAGGCTTAGAGTGGGTGATGATGCTTGGAGCTCGTCTCCTAGTTGTAGATGCGTCGGAAAACACAGCGAGAAAAATATGACGTGAAGCTACTGAGAATCCCTCAAAATCACCCACCTTTAGATGGTCCCTCAGGACAGCAATAAAGCCAACGAGTAAAATATGAAAGCCTATGATTGTTACATACTATATTGGGGTTCAGAGCACCCATTTATTGAGCGCCTATACAGCAAAGCTTTATAAGGTTGACAGCTGAAGCCCCGACAGCACTTGACCACAGATTCTCGACCACAGAGACTATAATGAGGACTGCTTCTAATTAGATGAAGAGTCATTCATTCAGCAGATAAAATACGAAAACCAAAAAAAGCGGCAGGCTTTCAAGTAGCAAGAGAGAAATAAATAAGAGTACTATGGGATTTGAAAGAAGAGAGAACAATCATAATTGGTTCAGGGAGAAATACTAAGACACATAGATGGATAAATAGTCCAAGACTCAGAAAATCAGAGCAGTGGCTACTCTGGAGTCTCTGGTGGTGGCTCCATCAGCAAAGATGTGGACACACACCAGGCTGGTGGCAGGAGAGGCGTGGGATGACTGCAGAGGCAATGTGTTGGCGACTGGCAAGACGCATGGGCAGAGTATGTGTGTATGTGTCTGCACACGCGTGCACACATGCTAAGCTGGATGCTAATTACCATCCTGAGAAGTCAGGGGGACAGGCTGGTTTAGGGGCTGAGAGTCAGGAAAGTATGAGACAGCCCATGCTTGGCAAGCACCCAAGCCCAACAATTTCTCCACGGTGGATATGGGGGTGCCCCTTCCTCCACTTCATCCCCCAACGTGGAACGTGCATCCATATGTTGTCCAGTGTCCTATTTTCCTCCCGGTCCCAAGGAATCCCCTGAAACAGAGGGAAACCCCTGGTTCCAGCAGCAGAAACAAAAGATCTACTCCTGGTTCCTCAAGTTATGTCTCTAAAGGTTTTCTCCCACATACACTTTTCTCTTAGAAAATTCTCATTTTGGCTCGTCATAAGTTGTAAGAGGATCTATCACCATTTATACTCTTTCTATAATAAATGAGTTCCAAGTTCTAAACATCTATCTGTCTTACCAATATAAGTTTTAGAACGCAACAAACGTTGGGAAGCTATAGGCTACACAGGAGTTAACGCAGCTGTTCTCTTCCATGGCTCCAGCTTTCAGAAATCTCCCTGATTTCTTAGGACAAAATGTCTCACGACAGGGAGCTCGTGAACAAACAGGAAACCTGGCGCATTAGCCCCTGACAACACTCCCATCCTTACATGGATGTTCCTAATAGTCAATGGCTTAATGACTGGGCTTGTCTTGGGGAAGGGAGGTACTATTATTAACAGGCCCCTGTTTGTAAACAAGTGGAATGAAGGCAAGGATCATATACATCAGGGCCCACAGGGAATGCAATTAAGTCGCACTCCTCCTGCAGTGAGTTTCCGAGTGTCTGGAAGCAGCGGGGCTGTTTCTATACTTCCTTCCAGGCATTCGGCCTTACCCTAGAGCAGCACATTGATTCCCTGTGGATTAAAGGACAAAACCAGGAGGGATGCTGGCTTCCATCATCAGCCTGTTCCCTCTTGCCCTCTCCTGCTTCCATAAATCACTTCTGGCAGGTAGCTGGGAAGCAGCTGCGAATGACAGTTTTGCTCTGGAGCACAGGAAGCCACCTTTTAACCCGCCTGCTGTTGTTTGTCTCTCAAAACGTGACAAAGGAACAGATGTAAGCAACATGCCAACTGTCGAGAGGATCTGCTTGGAGCGCTATAGGAAGCCTGCTCAGAGCCATATTACACCAGCCGCTCTGCGGAGGCACAACTGAGTTCATTTCCTGACATATCCCCCCCGTTGCCCCCGTCCCAAGCACTCTCTACTCATGTCAGGTCGGGGTCTGCAATGCTCAGGCAACTCAGTACATGCATCGCTGCTGCCACCTTCGCTCCCCGCCTCGAAGCCCGTCCCCAAACCCTGTTCCAATGCCACCGAGGTCTGGTCCAGCCTCCGCTCCCAGGGATCTTCTCTGACCCCCACAACCCTCCTTGTAAAGGACCTTGGGCCAGAGCACTTTACAGTCTGTGCTGGCTTCTAAGCTTCTCACAGGCCCATCTCATCGCTGTCCAGACCACCTGGTTACCTCCATGAGGGCTGGAGCTGGGTTCACACACCTCTGTCTTCCCAAAGTAGTGTTTTTCAAATTACTAGTTGCAGGATGAGTGGGTCAGGAATCAAGTTTAAAGGGTTGCAACTAATATTTAAAATATTAAATAAAAACACAGCTTATAAAAGATACTCTTGGGACAACTGAGGAATTATCGGGGAACTATTAGATGATATTATGAAATTCCTATTAATTTTCTTAGGTCCAGTAATGGTGTTGTATAGGAGAACGCCTTATTTTTACGCGATGCATGCTCAGGTATTTAGAAGCAACTTACTTTCAACTGGATCAGCAGAAAAATTATGTGTGTGCGCGCGCGTGTGTAAGTTCACACACATGCACAGATAAAGCAAATGGGGCAAAATGTTACAACTGCTGACTCTAGGTGTAGAGTATGCAGGTGTTCACTGTACTATTCTTTACATTTTCCTGTATGCTTGAAAAGTTTCATAATAAAAAGCAGAAGAAAATAAAAAGGAAGAGAAAAAAATCACAACGCAGGGCATGAAATACGATCTGGTTTGGGATGTCTATGGATGTGTGTCCTAGGTTACAATTTAAATGTATTTCTTCCTGTGGGTCAAGGCCGAGACTTTGAAATGCTGCCCTATAGCTCCTGACGGCACCAAGCACACAGCAGGTGCACACTGAACTGTTTGTTTAATTAACTTCTAAAAGCACAGAATTTTAGTGAAGGGGCAAGCTGAGAAATCATTTTGTCTCCAGTTACATCCCATTAACTCAAGCTGTGTCAAAATATCCAAGCCATTTCCTGCCTTAGCACACTTGGCCCTAACCTCAATTCGGCCTTCAGGACTCTCTTATCAGATGTTAAATTACTCATCAGGAAGGCTACTCCCCTGCCCTGCACCCACCAAGCAAGGGAGGTTGGGGGAGCTGGTTGTTAATGCAAGACTCTGAGAGTAGGGTGACCAGTTGTCCCAGTTTGCCTGGGATTGAAGTATATATTTTGCTGGACTAGGGACTTCCAGTGCTAAAACTAGGACAGTCCCAGGCAAACCAGGATGGCTAGTCACCTTAAATGTGAAGGAAGACTGGGAGAGCGCCCTGCACAGCTCTAGGAGAGCTGATACTATGTGCCTTGTAGCATCACGGCAACATGAGGGACCAGGGAAAACCCGGGGCAGCAAAATTATGACAAGGCAGAGATCTCCCTGACAGCATCCCAACAGCAACAGAAAATACCAAATTGCCAAGTGTCTCTCATGCCCCTAAACAGAACCGCTCTCTGATTATTCACCAACTCATCTGGAAAGCAAAGGACAATGGGAACTTACTGTAAAAACGTCATCATCACCAAGCTCAGCCTCATTATGGATGGTGGAAGATGATGTTGTTGAGCCTAAAAAGACACAAAAACCACAAAAAGTGTTTCTAAAGAGGATAAGTCAAAGCCAATCATTTAAAAAAGTATATTTAAATAAACCACATCCTATTCCTTTCACATGTGAATCACCAGCAGAAATATGTTACCTAGGAATTAAATGCTTTTAATTTACCCTTCTTAATTGACTCTAGCCAGCATGTTCCCTAAATGAACTTTGCCTACTGTTGTTCCCAAATCAATCCCTCAAACTCCCTCACTGGCCACTGGAGAACAAGTACACAGAGAGGCACCACAGAGGCCATGCATCACGACCGGCCTCCACCAGTGACCCCCATGCCCCCACTGTATAGTGGGAAAAGCAATGGATGGAGAACTCCAGGTTGGAGTTCTGTGCTCCAGGCCACAATCTCACTGCATAACTGGACTCAGAGGTCAGGGCTTTTCATTTACTCACGAGGGGATTTGACTAAATAGCTAGTATGGTTGCTTCCTGTGCTGAAATTCAGACACTGTACTCTAAACCCCAGATTGTGGGAGCCACCTTCAAAGCTGATACCTGGGCAAAGAGGTTTTCTCTTGCAATACTAGGGTATTGATGAGTTTTCTTCGTTTTTGCGGGCCAACATTTAGGCTCATGTCAGAAAACCCAGTTTATTCCATCAGGGAAAAATAATGGTCATTTAGGGTTCAATTGGTTGATTTGTTCAACGCTTTCTTCATTCTGGTAAGCAAATCACTATAACTTCCCCTTTTCCTTCCTAATACCACTCCGTAATGTGTGGATCAAATCAACTGACACTGTTAATGGCCAAAAGGAAAAACATACTTAAATTTGCATAAGTGACAGATATACCAAAAGGGAAATTTAGTCTCTGTTTTCTCCTTTTCTTCTTTAGGTCTTACAAAATGTACATTTGGAAAATATTTTGCTATTACATGAAACTGAAATCAAAAGACTTGCTCAGAAAGGGATGAGAAACATTTACATTTCCAATGAGGGATCACAGAAGGAAAAACAAGTCCCACAATACCCTGTGTGCAATTCCTATTGATCTCTGAGGATTTTTCTCTACTATTTGAATTACTCTAGTCAATCAACGTTTAAGGCAAGTTTGATAGAACAGAGCTAGGTAGAGTGTATACAGAGAAAAAAATTACAAGAGAATCAAATTTTGTGTGTAGCTTCAGTGACTAAGTACACGGACATACTGCTTCTACCAATAATACAGGATACTTTCTCTTCTAAACATTTAAAAGCTATGTTTAATAACAAGATTTTAAGCATTTGCCACTTGTGTCAGATCTATGATGTGAACACTGGCTGTTACTCATTTTGGCCACCCTGGGGTTGCAGTTCCCTCATGCGTGTTCCAGCCAGAACTGTCTCCCTGCTGATGTTAAGAGATTTTTCTTTTGAGATTTGCTTTTCTCTCTTCCCCCAAATCCACAATGAAGAAAATGACTTCAGAACATATTTATTTCATATACAAAATATATTCTTTTGTGATTAAGCTCCCCAAATTCTGAATTTGGCTTTACCATGCCTTGCTTAATATTCCTTTATTCACAGGGCCCTGGCTATGGAAACTTGAACCCTTTGATTTGATAACTGAATGTGTCGAAGTGGAGAATTTGTGTGTTTGGACTCTGTGGATTCTAGAAAAGCCCACGAGAACTCACTGCCCAACAGCCTTCCAGGCCACGATTAAATGCAACACAGTGTTTACCAGCTGCTCACCCATGGACTAAGGAGTCACAGAATCCTTTGCCTTTTCAGTGGCAGACGTACCCCCTGGGCTCTCCTTACACAACAGTGGGAAGGCATGGAGATTTCTGGGCCCATTAGAATCTATTCTCCACCTCTGGACCAAATCTGACCAAAGCTGTTTTTCAATAGTCAAGGAAAGGTAAAACACATCAAAAAGTCATTCACATGGAAGTCTAGAACTTGTCTTTTCAGAGCAGAGTCTAAAAACCAATTGGAATCACTCATTACTCTGAAACCCATCTCCTTTTCCCCTGCACTGTCACTTAAAGTTTTTTTCTCCTTGGATGTTCCTAAAGTTTTGGCCTCTACTGACCTGGCCCCCAACCTTCCTGCAAATAATCCACAAATATATGATGGCAGACAATTCAGATTAAAAAGAACCTGGAAACTTCCCATAGTCCCACTGAGAATGTAGCGATAAATTCAATACCTTCTATAAGGTCTTCGATTGCTTTCCTCACTCCCCTGTCAAAGGCTCGAGCATCAGCAGGGCTTTGGAAAGTAAGTCCAAACTTCCTATTGTCGACCTTCCAGTGATGAAAGGTTGGGTTGGCTTTGGTATAGACCAAGTCCTTTCTCACATAGCATTCCAATACCACCTGAAGGATTGAAACACACAGGCGGGTTACTTGTTAAATCGTCATGATTGTGTCTGGTTACAAAAATCTAACTAGGAACCATCGTCCTTGGTGGCAACTAATAAAAACCCTCCCCTCTGCCTTCACGTATCTTTGAAGGCTTCTTGAAGGAAGTCTTTGTCTGCCTCTATTGACCATCCACTCCTTGCTACCCAGCACCCTTGGTGGTCCTCACTGTATTGCTGTACCCCTTAACCATGCTCTTTATCTCGCTCATTTTCCTTCCTCCTGCCTCTGACTAGGGGACACTAAGCTGAGGTCCAGTCTTGGGGCTTTGCTCTGTTCCAGGTTGACTGCTTCTACATCAGGGGTCTCAATCTTCCTTCTCCTGTCCTAATGAGTGTCTCTCAGTGACCTCAAATTCAACAAGCTGAGAAAATAACTAACTTGCTCTGAAAGTTCTGCCCCTAGTAACTTCCCCTTATCTAGCAATGCCAACCCCTCTCTGTTCATTCTCTCTGGCTCACATCTCCGTGGTTTTCTTTAGCCTCTTCGGCTTTCTCTATCCCCTGTATTATTATTCACCAAGTCCATTTCATTTTTCCTTCAACATCTTTTGTATCATCCCTGTTTCAATTGCTACTACCGTGATCTAGGTCTCTACTAACCTTTTATCTGGATTATTAGAACAATCTCCAAATTTCTAGCAATCTCCTCTCAGAACGGCCTTTCTACTAAGCTATGACTTTGAGCAGATTGTCTTAGACCTCTGACCTTTTAATCTCTAAAGGGGAAGTAATACCAACGTTATCAATGAATGTACACATGAACATGCTTTGAAAACACCAAACAGTAAGAAACCTAACAGGGTCATACACGCTTCCCAGTATATCGCATTATGTTTTACTCTTTTATTTACTTCAGTTTTTGTCACCTTCACAATTTAGTACTTGGTTTCATATTATTCTCTAACAGTTTCGTGTGCATTAGTCTTGTTCCCCCAACTAGACTGTAAAAGATCAAGATGTTTTATAAAATAACTCCCTCTGTGTGTAGAGTGCTATTGCTGGTAAAGATACCAGAGTTTAAGATTATAGAATAAAAGAGGCATTGCAATCATGTGAATGTAAACTCCAGTCTTTATTCATAGAAAGCTCCAAAATATTGACAATATTTATTTCTATGGTTTCATTATATATATATCAAAATGATTTTGCTAAGTTTTACTAGCTTTGATCTTGTTCTGGCAAAGTTCTACATTTAACAAAATGAGATCTTATTAATTTTTAACTAAGTGAAAGAATAAAGGCCTGCCTAAATTAATAAAAATTCCAGTTAGAATATCTTTAAATGAGTACAACTTTCAAGAATACATCTAAGCAAACAGAAATTAAGCATTGCCTAATAAATGTTCCCTAACTTAATAGATGAGAATAATAGTCAAATTGGCATATCAAATAGCAGTCCCAAGCAGTTAACTTTATTCCATTGTATTGAAAGAAGACAACAGTCCCCTCGCACAGTTCTATTTATGATTAAATTGCTTACTATGGCCATTTTCCCCTAAGAATAGCACAATGATTAAATGTCAGCCCAGCCCCATTCCAAATTGGGGAAATCCAAATAACCAAGGCTTTAACTAACAAATGTTATCTATTTTAGAATTTAATAGTCTCAATGCAAAGTCTCAAAATAAACTTTTTTGTAAAAACAAAGACTTCTGGTTTTCTCCATATTTTGGGGGTGAAAGAAATTAGTCTTTGGTTGACATTTTCTGAGTTTAAGATTATTCCAAAGGTACATCTTCCTAGAGAAGTGTAATAAGTTCTTAGAAAAGTAAAGTTTAGCCACCTAAATTATGTGAGGGGGAGGAGGCCAGATACCATTTCTTTGTTCTCTTAAACAAAATTACACCATTACCTATCTAAGTTTAATGACAAAAATGAAAATGTTCAAATGCTTACATCTTCCTAACAGGTATAACCCCTCTAGTGAAGTTTTGGCATAATAGGTATCAATCTTCTAAAATGAAGTTTAGGCATTGACTTAAAAGTTGAGAAAGGCTTTTAAAAATAGCTTTTTAAATCAGATGCGTGGGGAGAAAAAAGGTGATTATATATTCTTGTTGGAGGTTTCAAAAAAATCGATACAAGAAATCCATATTGTAGAAGATTTAAGTAATTTAGGTGAGTCCATGAAGGTTCCATTCTTGCCCATCTCACCCTCCCTACCCTCAACGCTTCTCCCTCTCCAGAACTGCCCACTGTCGGTATGGTAGACACAACTCCAGTTCCCTTCCTGCAGCTTCTTTACATACGCATGTAAGTTTGTGTGTGTGAGTCTGTTTAAATGTAGCCAAACCTATAAACTGGTCTTCAACTTGCCTTTTTCCCAAAAACATGTCTTGGAGATATAGGAAGGTAAAAAGGATTCTGTTTAGTGGCTGCATAAATAATATTCCTCAGTATGGATATATTAAAATTATTCAGCCATTCTCCACATTAATGGGCATTTAAGTCATTTCTAATTGGTCACTTTTACATTGTCTAATGCTGGAATGAACATCCTTGAACACGTTCTCAAAGTTTGGTCTCTTGGGAGCCTTCCTTCTGCACCCCCAGGTCCTTTCATGGGGTCTAGGATGGCAAAACTATTTTCATATATTAAGACATTTTTGCTTTTTCATTGTGTTGCCAGTTCTTCTAATGGTGCAAAAGGAACGGTGGGTAAAACTGCTGTGCTGAGGCATAAATCAAGGCCAGGCAGTGGCACCAAACAGTACCAAAGTCACCGGATTCACCACTGTCACATGGTCAAAGTAAAAAAGGCCAGTCTTATGTAGGATTGTCCTTGATGAAGCAGTTAAAAATTATTATATCTTGACCTGTGAATACACATCTTTCATCTCGTGTGATGAATTGGGAAGTACACATAATTGGATTCTCATATCTGCTTCTGCATTTGATCTTCTGTAATACATTGCTTTGGCTGAAGTATGGGAAGAAACTCTGGCTTTGCACAAATGCGTAGTTAGAAAAGGGAAGAGTATCTCTCACAGCCTTTTTACTTCTACTGCATGGGGAAGAATGACGATTGTCTCAAGGAAAAACGTGTGTAATTGCTGCAGTTGTGAGTTGAACTAACTACTTTCCTCATGGATCACCAGGTTTACTTGAAAGAACAGCCTACAGGTGAACTACGGTTGTTATTCAGACTTGGGTACTTGGCAGACATTTTCTTGAAGATGAACACAGCGAGCCTGTCACCTCAAGGAAAACAACGAGATACTTGTTGCCAATAATAAAATTTCAACTTTCAAGTGAAAATTAGAATTTTGGACAGCTTCCCAATACTTAAGACTTTTCTAATGAGATCAGTGGTGATATTAAGAAATGTGATTTTTGATATTGTAGAATTAAATGTATCAACATTTGGAAGATCTGTTTAACTCAGTAAACCATTATTTTCCAAATGACCAATGCATGACGTTACAAAATCAGGAATGAGTAAAAGATCCATGCAAAGAGAAAGATAAACCAGTGGATTTTAATGTAATCGAGTATAAAAAGGTCATTGATATGGTTTCAGAGTCCACATTTAAGAAACTACTACAAGCCGAGTTTTGGTGTAGCCTCAAAGAAGTATATCTACGATGGTCTGAAAACGCTATTAAAATATTTCTATGTTTTCCAACTACATATCTGTGTGAGGCTGGATTTTCTTCTAATACTTCAATCAAAACATATGGCCACAGATTGAAAGCAAGAGTAGACATTAGAATCCAGCTATTTTCTATTAAGTCAGATAATAAAGAGATCTGCAAAAATGCAAAGCAATGTTATTCTTCTAATCATTTTTTTTTCTGGAAAATAGTTATATGCCTATTCTTGCCTGTAAAGAATGTCATTTATGCTAACACTACTGTTTAAGATTTTTTAACAATTTCAGTTTTAATTTCTAGTATGGTAAATATTAGTAGCTATAAGCTACAAGATAAAAGCGTTTTGGGGTCCTCAATACATTTTTAGAGTGTAAAGGGATTCTGAGACCAAAACTCTCTGATAACTGTAGCTATCCATAAAGCTCTGCAGTCTATTTCCATAGGCTAGGGTTTAGATGTGGAACTGCCAAGTAAAAAGGAATACACATTTTAAATTAATATCCTGCCAAACCGCCTTTCAAAGAGTTTGCCAGCTGTAACTCCCACCAAATATGTGTGGGAGTGCTCACAGACCTGCACTGGAATGATCAACCTTTTAGATTTTGTGATTCACCTTCATAAGGTAGTTTCTCACAGGATTCATTTCAGAAGTAAAATCCTCTAATCCATCTAAAATGAGATTCAACTCAGAAATTTTTAGTTTACATATAATTTCTCAGGAAAACTTGATTGTCTCCAACTCGCAAAAACTTATCCAAATAACGACTTTGTGAATGGATATTTGGAACACAGACTTTTCCCGTAGAAACAAAGGAAGTTAAGTTCACAGGCGTCAACACAGAAGTCAAGTAACGACAACAAAAACCAATGTGCTGAATTCTAGAACTGCTCTACAAAACTACTGACAACAGTTTCTATCAGAAAAGGCTGGTTGTCCCGGTTGGAATACTGGGAACTCTGATACCATCCATTCTCTGTATTCTCAAAATGATCTCCACCCTCTCCTCGCCATTCCACCACTGAAGGGGAGGGGTGTCCTTCAACAACCCCACCCCATTTGCACAGCTTCCAGGAGGCTTCATACCCTCCAGTGGGCAGAAATGCTGCATTCCGTAAGCTTGGAGGCCAAAGGAGGAGTCACCATATTGCCAAAAGTGTGTGTGGGGTTGTGTGTTAGGAGTCCAGGATTTACCAGAGTGTGAAACAGGCACAGTGAGGGATGGAAAGATGCAGAAGCACATCTGGGTGTATGGGTGTGTGATTTAACTACTAGTGGATATAATATATAAAAGTCCAGCAGTGTAGAGTCACAGAATGTAAGGGGGAAGAGGGAGAGGGTGATGGAGAAACATGACAGGGCAGGGGATGAGACACACAATCCTTGTGCAATAGCAACACACAACAGAAGGTGGTCCACAGCCAGGACTGTCCTATTCCCATGCAGAGCTGGTATGAAGGGACCAGGTTTTGGCTTCACAATGAAATGGTTCCCAGTGCTGGCTCTGCTAATGACTATGTGCCCCAGACTGAGGAAATGGATCACTTCTTGGAGAATTGAGGTTTCCCCATTACAAAGTGTAGATAATATCAACAGTAGTATCCTCCTCCTTCAGAATGTTGCAGGAATTGAACTGACGTTATTTACATAAAGGGCCTCAAACAAAATTGTAGAAGCTCACAATTACTATGGTCAAGTCGGTGGTACAAGTTTATAAATGTACCTATAAAATGAAAGGGCTGAATTAGACAATCTAAAGGCTATCTCAGGTTGACATATTCTATGACAAACCACAGAAATACCAGGAAAAAATAGACCGAAAAAGATGTAACCATTCAGGTACAATAATTTGCTAACACAAAAGTAGTAACGATAAAAATAAAAAGGGAAAAGGTGAAAAAAATTTTTCTAGCAAAATTTTTGTAGGAAGAGAACCCCAACTAAAATAAAAAAGGCAAGCAATAGATTATAAAAATATCTGCAAATATGTAGATGAAGAGGAGTATCTTTGTTATACTTAGAGGGCATACATATCAAGGAGAAAAATCAGGCCCCAAAAGGTAAATATGCAAAGGACATTGACAGATAATTCACAGTTAAGACTGTTTAACAAACAGAAAAACATCTGATCTCGTTTTTAATCAACAAGATACCACTGTTACTCTAATCAAATTGGTAAAGATTTAAAATATGTGACCCTCAGTGTGTTAAAGAAAATTCTCATATATGCTGGTAGCAGCTCTTTGTACAAGTATCAAAAGTCATAAAAATCTGCCCCCTCAAATTATTACAAGTAAATAATAAGTGTGGAAAATGCAGGTAGATAATACTGGGGGTAGTGGGAAGGGAAGGAATCTTAACATTTGACACTAAGGAGATCCTCAAATAAACAATGGAACGTCAACCTGATACCAGCAACGTGGAAAATTTCTTATGAGAATATCTTATGAGATATAAAACTTTAGGGACTTCCCTGGTGGTCCAGTGGTTAAGACTCCGCGCTTCCACTGCAGGGGGCAAGGGTTTGATCCCTGGTCGGGGAACTAAGATCCCACATGCCATGTGGCCCAAAAAAACAAAACAAAACAAAACCACACCACACACACAGATATAAAACTGTTTACAAGCTCTGATTACAGCTAGGTAAAAATATAAATACGCACAAAGGGAAAAAAACTATATCAAAGCAAAGGGCTAGAGATGGTTATGTACATGCGACTTTGGCTCAGTTTGGGGTCAGAGTGACAGGGTATCAAATACCGGTTCCCGGCCCCCAAGATGGGTCATCCAGAACAAGGAGTCTTTCTGAATCTTAGTTTCTTCAGTTATAGCTATACAGGCTACTGTAAGGATACAATGATACATCTTAACTAAAGGGCTAGCATTGTACTCAGCCCTTAGGTAAATGCTGGATAAAAGGTAGTTATTTTACTATTTCTTGTTAGTGTGGTTACATTGCCTTTATTGTGAATATCGTATCAACAAGAATATTTTAATTATTTGACTATTATGTAAGGAATTTCTTGAATGGCCATGTTTCTTAAAATGAGCTATATTCTCCCTTTAAATTTTCATTCATTTCATTTTCAGAAATGAATCAAGTGTGAAAATACCATTTCTGTTAATCCATATATAACATTTAGAAATTGTTCTGCCTTATTTTGTAACCTTTATAAACATTAAGAAGTGGTTGCAGAAGAAGATTAAGTTTGTATACTCAGCACATAAAACTCAACACATGCCGCTGTCAAGGGTCTCAAATGTACCACTGACTTATTCCTGTGGTGTCTCTGTATTTTCTCTGTTGAGATCCTGCATGATCCTGCACATTTTGAATCAATGGTTGGCTTTGGAGTATACAGGATCAAACACAGATAGGAGCATGTTCTCCCAGATTCAAGGCCACCAATTAAAAATAGACAATTTTCCTTCGTATCATAGATTCCTTCATAACATAGAACTGGACATCCAGTCCCTCCATGAAACTATGTTATAAACGATCAACGCCCCCATCTTTGTGAGATAATGATTACTCTCCAAAGTGCCTATTTTTAAGCATGTAGAATTATTACAGGAGTGTAATGCCGCTGCTTTTTGTTACTTTCTTTTCCCAAACATGTTTTATTCATTAGCTTATGAAATAGAAGCTGCAGTATTTTTGAGATAAACATTTATTTAGAAGTAACGTCAGACGACACTTCCTCTTTGCATTCTCTCTCTCACCATCCAAACCTTGATGGCATGCTCCATGAATAAACCCAATGTTTAAAAAAACTCTGACTTCACAGCTCCCTACGAGGTGATTCATAATAAAGAACATACTTTCGTTCTGAACATCTTGTTACAGTGACAGAAAGACAGCTTAATTAATCAAGACGCAAATAAGACAGCCAAATGCACGACTTCTAAGCATCTGAGTTATACGGTGTGTAGTAAAAAGTGACTTCACTGAAAAGCCAAGGTTAGGTTTTGCAATTTGGCGCCAGCCCCGTGAGTTCTAACTTTGGAAGCTTTTGCAAGAGTCTGAAGTCAGAGAAAGAAGGAAAAAAATACCTACAGGAAAAGGGCTATGATTTAATGTCAAGAAATCAGTCGTTGCTAATTTAACCCACGCGTTGCACGTCTGCCATTACCAGTTTGTCTTTCTGTCGTTCACCATGGATGAGAAAGCCGCTTCGTCCATTGCCTTCGGGGTGCATGACCTTACAGACCCCCACGCGACTGATCCCGCCTCCTTCCTGTGGGAACCATCCCCCGCTGGAGTCATCTCTGGTCATAACCACAGCCTTGACGCGCACAATATAGCTGTCACTAAAACGACAACAACAAGAAGAATGGGGCATGACAATGGTCTGGAGCTGGAGGACACGTTTCATAGTGCAAGGGGACCACAGCCAGCATTTTGGGGACTCATCAAAAGAAAATCTACGCCTGGCAGCAACATTAAAAGATAGCCTGTATCAATGTTCAGGGAAAAACCCAAACTCTTAAACTCAATATAAAAGTACGTTTAAAAAAAAAAAAAAAAAAAAAAAAGACGCCCAGTCATTAAAACATATTTGTGGATCTTTGAGGATGTATGCAAGCATAACATTCTCCAGTTTCTAGGTGGACGTATTAATAATAAAACGATGAACTTCTATCTACAGTTTGGTATCTATAAGTTCAGAAAGACGAATCTATTAACTTAAGAGGACATTATGGTTTCAACCCTTAAAACTTGGTTTATAATGAATGACCAAGGCTTAACATTTTATAAGGCTAATAATCTTCTGATTTAGCGTTAAGTAGACGATAGTCCACTCCTAAATCAAAAATTCACTGTGCGATCATTTATATTTCAGTTCAAATACCCTTTACACATGTGTAGCCTTCTGTTTATGATTTTATTTTTTCCAGTCTAAACTTTGATTTCGCAATAAGTTCTTTTGCACATTGGCCAAAAATCCTCTTTCTCCTCCAGAGACCAACTCTAGCTTCTTCTCATTCTTCATCACTTTTCCGAAACTTATTTGGATTTTCGGCAAAGCCGTTAAATTTTCACTTGCTGTTTTCTTTTTTTGGAACAACATTGCTTTTTTTAATCTTTCAAACATACATCCCCATCTTCTACATGCCAGGCACTGTACCAGATTCTAGGGAAACAAAGATGCAGAGAAACATAGAACCCTCTCTTTCTACGCACCCCAGGCCCAGTGCTCAGAGCCTAGCCGGGCAACCTGCGATCTGCCAAACGCCACTCAGACTGTCCCTCTGGCCCCACATCTTTCACCTCACTCACCCCCAAAGGCAAAGCCACCCAGGTTCCCTACCACCCCCTGCAGCTCACCCACTACTGTGACCCAGCTCCCCTCCCACTGTGCCCCTGGGACTCAAGGGCCAACATCCCCTTTTACTTCCTAAACCCTTCCTTTCGCACTTGTTTTTATTGTGGTAAAATACACATAATGGAAAATTTATTTTAGCCATTTTAAGTGTACCATTCCGTGGCATCAAGTACATCCACACAGTTCTGCAACCATCACCAGAACATCAACCATCCAATTCCAGAACTTTTTTCATCTTCCCAAACTGAAACGCTGTACCCTTCAACACTAACTCCCCGTCTTACTCCCGGTCTCTATGAATTTGACTACTCCAGGTACCTCTTGTAAGTTCCTTTCACTTTCTTAACCTAAATGAAAACGCGCTCTGGCTGAGTCACGTGGCCCACTCGTGTGGCTGCCTTCTCTCTCCTGCACCCTTCCCCTGCTCAGCCTAGATGGGGGGTAGGGTAGCCACCTCTACTGCAGGCTATCGGCACTCTCTCCAGTTCCTCTGAAGCTCACAAGTCTGACTGTGCCCCCTTCCTCAGACCTCTGGTCACCCCTCTTCATTCCTTGAAGAGGTTAGCAAGTGCGCTTACTGTCCCTCCATCTCTTCACCATGACCCCTGGCACGATTCTTCGTAGTTTCATCATTCACCCAGAGGATCCTTCCAATTCTTTGACCTCTCAGTTTCTGGAACTCTTCTCCTTCAATGTCCTTGTCTCAGCCACCCAGGCCTAGGTCACTCTCTTGACCTTGTCAGTCTTAAGCATCCTGCTCTCCAGCCACCATCTCCCTATGGTGCAGCTCACAGTCTCTAGATTCCAATAATTCTTCACCTCACCAGGGCCAATAGTGCCCTGTTCACACCCTCAGGTTCTCACTTGATTCTCTATACCCAACTTAAGTTCCACGGTCTATCATGATACTCTTGCAGAAAACCTAAACATGTTTGCCTTCTCTTTCCTTACTGAAGTTGCCCAGTGAAACTCCAAACCCTGGTGAAATCCTACCATCTACTTAACTCCATGCCCTCACTCAGGCTGCTGTACATGGCCAGAGGGAAAGACCCCACTCTACTATGCTTGTAGGTCTACTTTTGAAGTCCTAACCACTAAACTCAAGTGGGTCTACCCAGCATCCTGCTATATTTCCCTGATCCATCCCCAAGAAGACTGTTTCATATGTCCTCCTGCCCCCTCCCTCTCAGATGATGGATGAGCATGCTTTAATTTCACTGAGAAAATAGACACACTCGGAAGAGACCTTGCACCGGCGTCCACTAGCACGCCTACTACTTGGTACCAGTATTTGCTGCCTCCCCTCCTTTAACTGTGCCTACACGATCCATGATGTAAGCCAGGGCCAACGACTCCACTTAAATATTTTCCATGTGCTAACAGTGCCCCAATTCACATTTCCATACCCAGACCTCTTTCCTAAGCTTCAGATCAGTAAAACCAACTGCCTATGTGATTTCTCTGCTTTGGCATCTAGTAGGCACCTCAGTTAACATGTTTAAGACTGAACTCGTAGGGCTTCCCTGGTGGCGCAGTGGTTGAGAATCTGCCTGCTAATGCAGGGGACACAGGTTCGATCCCTGGTCTGGGAGGATCCCACATGCCGCGGAGCAACTAGGCCCGTGAGCCACAACTACTGAGCCTGCGCGTCTGGAGCCTGTGCTCCGCAACAAGAGAGGTCGCGATAGTGAGAGGCCCGTGCACCGCGATGAAGAGTGGCCCCCGCTTGCCACAACTAGAGAAAGCCCTCGCACAGAAACGAAGACCCAACACAGCAAAAATAATTAATTAATAAACTCCTAACCCCAACATCTTCTTAAAAAAAGGACTGAACTCGTGATTCCCAACTGGCTCTTCCTTTGAAATATATCCAGAACACTTCTCTGACGATTGCAACAGCCTCCTAACTAGCCTCCTAACTGGCCTCCTTACTTCCCATACCTGCCCAACTTTCTAAGAAAGCCAAAAGGTAAGTCAGACTAAGACATTCTATTCAAACTGTCCAAAAGCTTCTTGTATTACTCCGAGTAAGAGTCAAAATCTAGTGCATATCTTACTCTCCTCCCTGCTCATCCCACTTCAGTCCCATAGTCCTTGATGGTCCGCCGCATTAAGCACCCTACCTCAGGGCCTTTGCACTCGTTATTTCCTTCGCTTCAAACCCCATTTCCCACTCTTCTTTCCACACACCAACTAGGCTCATTTTCTTCATTCGTTCGGGTCTCTGTCCAGGGTTATTTCATTAGAGAAGATTTCTCCGTCCACTTTATATAAAGCAGCACACTCCACCCCTCTTAAATCTTCTCACCGTGCTTTGTCTCTCTACATGCTACTAAATCAACATCTGCCCTGTTTGCCCACTTTTCCCAACCAGAATGTAAACTCCATGAGAGCAGGGACTTTGCCCTTTTTATTTACTGCTGTATCCTTAGAACCTAGAGTGATGTCTTTCATGTAGTAGGTCGTGGAATGAATGGGTTAAATAGACAATATTTGGAAACAGGTTTTAAAAAATTATTTGTAGCTAAGAAAATCTCTGAGAAAATATAGTGTTCAATACTCATTTGCTTATGAGCCACAACAGCTTAACTGGGATAGGCTAAAGATTTCCTTTTCGTTAATAGGAAAATTGAATTTAAAAAGTCACATGGTTTCTATCATTAATCCATTCACCTCAGGATTCAACATGCATATTCCTTTAGATCAGAGAGATTAAGAACATTTTATAATATTTGTTTAGTTACATACAGACAATTTGAGAATATACTCCCCCCACATTCCCCATTTATTCTAGAAAAACTAAGGGTTCGCAGGATGTGTAATTCTCTAGTATGAAACACAGCTTTCTCAAATCGTCTGTGAATGTACTGTGGGTTCATCCCAACAGGAAATGGCCAAGGTGAATAACTGAAACTCTACACGCCTCTTGCTAAAACATGCTTTTACTTTTTTTTTGTTGCGGCTGTGTGCTTTTCTCCCTTCCTTTGAAGGGATTAAGTAAACATGAAAAAGGGAAGTTTGCATTACTTATGTGGGTGCCATAAACTTATTTCCAAAAAGTATTCATTTATTAGAGATTCAAACAAATACCCCAGCCCCTGGCTTCCAGACTGCAGGGGCTATTAATTTGGGCCTTTGCTTGTGGTCTGCAGCATCCCCTTTTCCTGCCCTGATTCCTTCAACGCCCGTTCCCGAGGGCACAGATTTCTCTGTGGTGTGCTTCTCTATGGTTACACCAGTTTAACACCAGTTCAACTGTTAAACTGGTGTAACTGATTAGGACCTGGTGTTGAGGGTGCGGAAGAAAAGCCCCTCATCTCCTCTGGCAGCAACCCCAATAGCCCGCATTAACTGAGGCAAGTGACTGTTGAAAACAAGGCAGGGGGATAAAGCGTTGCACTAAAAGCTGCGAAGGGTGTCTGCATAATCCAGCCGCATGGCCGCATGCCAACTGCTTCCTCTCCGTGGTGTATTTACGTTATTCAGGCACTCACCCCACCCAGAACAGAAAGGACAATGAACTCTACTACCAAAAAGGTATAAAGAAGGAAAAAACTCCCTTCCCACCTTCCCTCCCTCTTTCTGGAAAGAATTAAACAACACGCTTAAGCCAGATGCGGGGTTTGTCTGTGGGGTGCGGGATGAAGCAGGAAAGGCTAAAGCAGAGGCGTTTCTTCATGTGCACAAGAAAAATGCCGCGGGTACGCTTTAGAAAATTCCCCCAAAACGCTATTGTCAACAACAACGATCACCTCATGCTTCTAAAAGTTTCAACTGTTAAACTGGTGTAACTGATTAGGACCTGGTGAAGTTCCAGGCGTGGGTCCAAACACAAACTGAATGGAGCCCTCCCTAATGTCTGAACTTGAGTTAAACTGACCCTAAGAATCAATGTCATTACAAATGGTGTCTGACCACCACCTGAGCACCACTATATTCTTTATATGCATTTTGAGTAAAACTGGCTTTTTCTAATTGGGCTGGGGATCTGGCCAAATGTGGTTCCTTGAAGGACAAAGCTTTGCACTCCCCACATGCAGCCTTATTTGTAAAAACAGGACCTGCTGTCCTGCAATCACTCAACAAGCAACAGAGGTCGGTGACATCCCATGGCAGGATGGGGAGGGAGAGAAAGAACAATTTTAAAGCTAGCTTTTTGTTTTGGGGTGCTGATTCCAAGGTGGCACAAGTAGTTTTGGATCTCAGGCCTTTCTGTCCTAAGCTGTTCTCCCCAGATTCAGAGCAGGCCCTGTCTGGGCCACGTTACAGAAGTAAACAAAGGGATTGTAGGAAACAGTGATGAGGCAGCACTGTGTCTGTAAAGAATGTTCGAAGCCAGACAGGTCAGCACTGCCTTGACCTTCTCAGTAGCTGAAGAAGCCTCTTTTTGAGCTTCAGTTTCCTCATTTGCAAAAAACGAAGAAGAGTATACCGTGCTGGGATGTCCTGAGGGTTAAAAGCAGTAACTGAGGTCCAGTGCCTGATACAAAGAAGCTTGGTCAACTGTAGCCATCATAATTATTTTTGCTGAAAGGCTGACTTTAATTACAAAAGCAGGTCCTTTAAAGACAAGCCTGCCTGGCCACTGAGGACTGGGTTTCCTGACTGCCTGCCTTTTTCAGCTGTCAGACAACGGAGTGGCAGGGAGGCTTGTCGGGCCTTGGACAGCAGGAGAAAATCCAAAACGGACCTCCAGCAATGATTAATGCAAGGCAGATTTATAAAGAACAGGTCTGAGCCTACATTTCAGGCACACCTGTAGAGAAGCAGTCCATCTGCCATCGGGGAACTGGCGCTCTGCTCCTCCCCCTCCCCCACTGGCTTCAGAGACAGAGCCTGGAACTTTGACATCTCCCATAAATACTTCCCCGGCCCCCTCCTCAGCCAGCCCTTATCTGATTACAGGGCTCCTTTATCTCTCCATGATGCTAAACATTACATTCACTTCCTCCCAGCCCTCTTTTTCCATCCTTCTCCACTTCACCAGACCTTGACAGGGATTAGTCCAGATCGCAGCCTCTCAGCTCCCTCTTGGTCCCAGCACGACCCCAGCCGCCAGCTGAGCCAAATAGAACACCACGTCCCGCGGGGGACGAGGCCCACTCTTCACTGTAATCACACCCCCGGCCCACCCCCAGCCTTCCTTGTGCCTATAGATTTAGAAAAGCTCTTTGATTTAATCGAATTGTTATGTATATATAAAGTATTACATGCATGTATAAAACATATGTGTGTGAAATATATGTGTCCTGTCATCTTTTTAAAAAGGATCAACAAAATATTTCAGCAGAATCAAATGAGTTGAGAAGCCAAAGAAATTGGTCATATTCTGTTTAAAAGGGTGGTGGTTTCTTGAGTTTTATTAGGTATCAACTACTTAAGAATTTTTTTTAAAGTAGGCTGCCCTGGTTTTAGAAATTTATATAATCCAAACTTTATAAAGTTTGGAAAGGAAAGCTGTACATAATGGAGTTTTATGCATGGTGGAAACGTGGTTTTCAGCCCTGTACAAGCCCCTACAGGTAGACACTAGCTCTGCCCGCTTCTTGTCAAACAAAATTTGTATTGTTTGTATGGTTAGGCCATTACAGGCAACAGTGATAAGAAAAGCATCTAGAGGTGCGAGACCCTGCAGGAGCCAATTCTGGTGAAGGCACCTGGCTCTCCTCTCAAATGCTAATGAGCAGCCACTACGAAGCAGAGGACTTTTCTGAACATTAAGTGTTTGCTTCTTAAAGAGAACTGGCTTGCATGATATCAGAGTTGGGGGAGCTAAAAAGTGGGCTAAGATCACTCAAGAAAAAGGCTTCCTGGGGCTTCCCTGGTGGCGCAGTGGTTGAGAGTCCGCCTGCCGATGCAGGGGATACGGGTTCATGCCCCGGTCCGGGAGGATCCCACATGCCGCAGAGGGGCTGGGCCCGTGAGCCATGGCCGCTGGGCCTGCGCGTCCGGAGCCTGTGCTCCGCAATGGGAGAGGCCGCAGCAGAGAGAGGCCCACGTACCGCAAAAAAAAAAAGAAAAAAAAAAGAAAAAGGCTTCCCCACAGTTAACTTAACATCCATGAAATCAGCCAAGAAGTACACTTGATGGAGAGTCGTCTTGGAAACCGCCCTACACCCTGTATCTGCTAGTAAGAGAATCCATGTACCTCAAACAGGTACTGACACCATAACTTTGAATGCATGGCACCAAGGCCCTGTGCCAGGGACCAGATTCACCCAAAGAAGAAGGCAGGCTCTTCATCCAACCTTCATAGTGTCCCTGCATTTCTGAGATGCTGCAGCTCATTTTGCCCATGCAGAGTCATTCCCCCAGAGGATACAGCAGAGCTTTTATGTGTTTTATCTTTGTGATCAATTTATGTTGTTTTAAAATGGCATGGAATGAGTTTTCGGGATGGAACCCCAATATATAACATGGTACCTGGAAGGTGGTGGGTGCTTGCCTTGCAATGACTGGGGATGTAACCTTCATCCAGAAACTAACTGGGTGGAAAGCAGGGGTTCCTGCTTATACTGTGGAGTGTGAATAGGTTTTCCTCCTTTACTATGTACTGGGCTCAGAATCTGGGAGTGACGATAACTAGAAAATGTTTTAGGAATCCCCACTTTATTATTATTTTTGGCCATGCCACACAGCGTGTGGGATCTTAGCTCCCCAACCAGGGACAGAACTCTGGCCCTTGGCAGTAAAAGCGCAGAGTCCTAACCACTGGACAGCCAGGGGATTCCCTAGGAATCCCCACTTTAATCCTGCATCACAGCTAGTAAGTTCTGCTGTCCTGCAAGGTCACTAGAGCCCTCCCTGTCCAAGTTCCACCCTGACCCAGAGGGGGAGGTATGGGGCGTGCTCATTCTCATCTTCACATGCCCCACATAAGCCCAGCATCTTTGCTGTTCATGCTACCTAGCTACCCTGAATCATAAATAGACCTATTCACCCACACACTATTAAAAGGGGTTGTTTTCTCCATTACTACGAAGGACATTGCCAGCATGACTGATATTTGACATAGGAATGATTCTTAAATTTAATAACTTATAGGGCTTCCCTGGTGGCGCGGTGGTTGAGAATCCGCCTGCCGATGCAGGGGACACGGGTTCGTGCCCGGGTCTGGGAGGCTCCCACATGCCGCGGAGCCGCTAGGCCCGTGAGCCATGGCCGCTGAGCCTGCGCGTCCGGAGCCTGTGCTCCGCAACGGGAGAGACCGCAACAGTGAGAGGCCCGCATACCGCGCAAAAAAAAAAAAAAAAAAAAAAGATTAATAACTTACAAATAATTCTTTAGAACCAATCCTAGGAAGTTGAAGTTTATTAGACATGGGCCTCTAGTACTTTTATTTTCCTACTGAAACTTTAATACAAAAACTCTCCTTTAGAATAACCACTGCAAACTCGTTTTTATGAGCTAGTGTTTCCATGATTCAAAATAAATGCCCCTACCTTGTTTATAATATTATGTACAATACCTTCCTTTATATTACAATGTGCATTTTCCAATCTCCAAGTGCTACCTCACACTTTCAGGCCACAAGAGCCAGAGGAGCATGTACACCGAAAATCATTCTCTGGCACGTGGGGCTGAAACACACACCCTGCAGACGTCCATGGGAATGGACATCCTGCTGGCTGTCCCAAGTGGAGGGTACCTGCTGTTCATGGGTCCTGTGACCCATAATGGCCAAGAAAAGGAAATGAAGCCAAGACACAAAGGAATAAAGATCAGGGCTGGAAGTTAAACATGTAAGCTTGACAGATGCTTAAGAGGCCTGTGAGGAAATAGTTGAGGAAATACCAGAGGCAGTTAGGGGTCCTCTGACATCCCCACAGCCTGGAAACACTGACCAGGGAGCACTCTGGTGAGCTAGAAAAACCTACAGCTGGTGAGGCAAGTCAGAGCTTCTCGTGACCCCTGATCCCTCACCTCAGTGACAGCCCCAATTCCAAGGGCAAACCTTCACACACTGAACGGGAGGTGGTGATACCCACGGCAGCACCCAGGTACGCTGGAGGTTACCTTACAAAACACTGGTTTTGGGGTTTCCTTCTCAGCAAGGTT
Source organism: Physeter macrocephalus (assembly GCF_002837175.3). Lineage (NCBI taxonomy): Eukaryota > Metazoa > Chordata > Mammalia > Artiodactyla > Physeteridae > Physeter > Physeter macrocephalus. The sequence goes on from NC_041225.1 coordinate 80,177,141, forward strand.
TACAAAGTTATATTAGAATCACTCCACTGTACTGTCTTTAAAACACAATTTAGGGCTTCCCTGGTGGCACAGTGGTTAAGAATCCGCCTGCCAATGCAGGTGACACAGGTTCGAGCCCTGGTCCGGGAAGATCCCACATGTCGCGGAGCAACTAGGCCCGTGCGCCACAACTACTGAGCCTGCGCTCTAGAGCCCGCGAGACACAGCTACTGAGCCCATGTGCACTACTGAAGCCCGCACGCGTACAGCCCATGCTCCGCCACAAGAGAAACCACCGCAATGAGAAGCCCATGCACTGTAATGAGAAGCCCATGCACCGCAATGAAGAGTAGCCCCCGCTCGCCGCAACTAGAGAAAGCCTGCGCACAGCAACGAAGACCCAATGCAGCGTCCCCCTCCAAAATAATAATAAAAACCCCACAATTTAAAATTTAACCTCTAAGCTTTCCTCACCTGTAGTCTGAACAAGCATAAATCCTCCACAGGAAAAGAGTGATTCAGCTAGATTATACTTCTGTTGCTCTTGATTTTTTTTTTTTTTTCCCTTTTGGAAAAATCGTTTAACCAAAACCTTTTGATTTTACTTATTTAATATATCCAATGTCTTAAGGATGGAGCTATAGTTCTTTTTTTTCTTCAACCAAAAAACCTTTCCTACCTACATTTAAATTCAGAACTTAAGTTCAGAAACCACAAGAATACTATTGATAAATATATAATATACACAATGATGGATCACTTATAACTGGGGCACAATAAAGATAAAGGCATTAGAGCTGTTATGCTAATGTACAACCTAAAACCATAACACCGGGCAGTGTTAAACCTGGGCAATAAAGTGTTGGCTGAAGTAAATCTTAGCACCCGAAAGGCAATTTTAGAAGTTGTGTCTAAGAGAGATTTTTTTAATGGCTCTTTGGCAACCCTCGCTGTGTCAATATAACTTTCCCAAGCAACTATCTCTTGAGGTGAGTAACGTACCCGGCTGGGAGAAGCAAGGCCCAGCTGAGGTCAAGCCTGGAGAGAGAGGGCAGGACAGGCATGGTAGTTTATTGTACAGTTGGTGAAGAAAGGAATCATTTTTTCTTGAAATCTGAAGATTATTTGCTCTAATCTCTACTAATAGCAGAAATCCTAATTTCCCCACCCTGGGGATCCAGGGAACTGGAGATTCCTGGGCATATGGGCCCCTTAAATCCTAGGTGGGTTTCCTGGTTGACAGACCACTCCGGACCTCTATATCCTTATTTGTCAAGTATCTCTACAGTGGATAATTACCTTAATAGGAGGCTCTGGAATGCATTTTAAATTATTTTTGAGTTTTAGGGGCTTCCCTGGTGGTGCAGTGGTTAAGAATCCACCTGCCAATGCAGGAGACACGGGTTAGAGCCCTAGTCCGGGAAGATCCCACATGCCGTGGAGCAACTAAGCCCATGCGCCACAACTACTGAGCCTGTGCTCTAGAGACCGTGAGCCACAACTACTGAGCCCGCGAGCCACAACTGAAGCCTGCGCGCCTAGAGCCCGTGCTCCGCAACAAGAGAAGCCACCGCAATAAGAAGCCTGTGCGCCACAAAGAAGAGTAGCCCCTGCTCAGCAACAAAAGACCCAACGCAGCCACAAATAATAAATAAATAAATTTATTTTTAAAAAATTATTTTTGAGTTTTAAAACACTGGCTCCAGAAAATTAACTCATACGACCCTCCACCACGAACAAAAATCCTTCGATTTGGAAGTAAATATAATACAGTTTAAAAAAAAATTTAATTTAAAATCCCACTGAATTCAACAAAGTTAAAAAATTTTTTTGAAAAGATTTCTTTTTAAAAACCCAGCATCAGGGGCTTCCCTGGTGGCGCAGTGGTTGCGCGTCCGCCTGCCGATGCAGGGGAACCGGGTTC
>NC_041225.1:80179254-80212761 GCF_002837175.3 Physeter macrocephalus
CCCCTGGGCCTGCGCGTCCGGAGCCTGTGCTCCGCAACGGGAGAGGCCACAGCAGAGGGAGGCCCGCATACCACAAAAAATAATAAAAAAAAATAAAATAAAATAAATTAAAAAAAATAAAAACCCAGCATCAAATGATTCTCTGCACTGCCTCAGATGAGGATTATGTTAGCACAAGGGGGATAATTCCATTTTAGACTCTTCCTTTCAAGGCAAATCTCCTTCACCAGGCAAGGCTGCCAGACCCACCTGGACATGTTGGCATCCTGCCTCCACTCCTCGTTCCTTTCACCTGTACATCCAGGAACCATATCTGCTGTAGACAGTTACTGAAATAACAAATAAATATATCCACGTATCTGTGTTTTATTTTAATGTGAATTCTACCATAGCCTTATACACAGATTCTCTAACATGGTTAACATGGACATTTTAAGATCACCTAAAACATTTTAGGAAATCACAGTAAGATTTTATCACAACAGTTCATTAACATTAAAGGCAATCGATGGGAGATTTCTGAGTTATTCTCAAAAATCATCAAAACACGAACAACTTCGACATGAATAAGCCACTTTAAAAAATGAAATTTATCTTATTCAAACCAAAATAGAATGAATCTGCTTCTTACAGACTGAAATGGTTCTGTCCTAAAGGGTAAGTTTCAGGGTGATCACACAGTGCAAAGTGGGGACAGAAGTCCTGGTAGGTGAGAGGCCAAAGTCTGCATCTAGGTTTATGATTTTGCTTTTATTGTCTGCTGCTTTGCTGAGCCCAGAGTTCAGTGGGGTTCATAATTAATCAAGATCAAAGGATTACCAACTTGAAACAAACAAAATAACCCACAGCTAAAGAACCCTTTCTTCTCCTACGTTTTTCTCCAAAAGCAATTAATTTTCTTTGACTTCCCCTCTGTTTTACACACCCTTCCAAAAATGGTATTTACGATCCACATTTAAACCCCCAAAGACCAGCTAATGGAAATGTGAGATTACTAAACAAAATTAACTCTCACCACATTAAAGTACACATGTAATAGAAAAATTGGTGCTTCAAAACACAAACGGCAAAGGGAGTTGTTTAAAGTTAATCATCTCTAATTCAGGTCTTTAAATTGCAGCCCTTGAACTTCTGCACCTGACTTTCTCAGAAATCTTCCCTTTCTTTTTTTTTTTTTTTTTTTTTTTTTTTGCGGTACGCGGGCCTCTCACTGTTGTGGCCTCTCCCGTTGCGGAGTCTTCGGAAGTGCAGGCTCAGCGGCCACGGCTCACGGGCCCAGCCGCTCCGCGGCATGTGGGATCTTCCTGGACCGGGGCACGAATCCGCGTCCCCTGCATCGGCAGCCAGACTCTCAACCACTGCGCCACCAGGGAAGCCCCTTCCCTTTCTTAACAAATTAGAGAAAACAAAAAGGAAGAGAGTGCTTAATGATCACATGCTGAATTGATCCAGGAGAAGCACACCATATCTGCAACTTACTTTGAAATGCATAAAAAAAAATAACAGGGTGTCTCGGATGGACCGAGGGACGGATGGATAGATTATGTGGGTGATAAAGCAGTCAAAGTAAAATGCTAGTTTGCAGGCTGGAGCTGGTGGGTGTTGACTGTATACTTCTTTCAACTTTTCTGAACACTTGAAGATATAAGGAGAAAGAGAAAATTTATAGTGCTAGATTCTAAATGGAGATCAACACTAAACCTAGAAGATGCTGACAAAGGTACTGAAAAGTCTGGTTACTTCTCCTCACGTGATCCAGGACACATTTTCCATTATTTACCTGTCACCTACCACCCTCCACTCCAAAGCAAACCATGGTCAAAAGGTTAGGAATCTACTTTATCAACCTATGTTAATACCAAATTCTAAAGCTATAAAATCCTTTACAAGCCAGTCTTTAATAAGACCTGTTCTCAAAAGGAGGTGATAATTTCGCCCACAGGGAGGAAAGTCAGCATGTCCTGTTAGCGACAGGCTGACTGGATTATGATCCACGGGACACGGACACCCTTTCAGGAGGCAAGAATTACCAGTTCATTTAATTCCTTTTCTTCTAGGATTCTGCCACTTCCCTCATCAGAGATGAAAAGCTTAACAAACAAATAAAGCACACGTGAAGGATTTGTTCTCCCTGAAGAATTCTGGACCTCTTCCTTTCCCAGGTAGAGACTAGAATAGAGGTAGGCCTGCACGGAGAGCTTAGGTCTTCAATTATCACTAGTGAACAGCCACACAAGTTAGTTACTCACTTTTTAAGCTAGAAAGAATCGTAGAAACTAGCTACTCCAGACCCTTCACTCAGATGGAAGAATTAAAATCCAGACTGGAGAAGGGACTTGTTCAAGGTCACTGGCATTAGGGACGGATAAAGGACCAAGATCCAATCTCCAAACCACTCTCCCAGACTCCCCACGCTTTGTTTTAAAGGGGTCCAGAATTGTGGCAAAGGTCTCATATCTCAGCTAGGTCATCCGGAGGATATAAGAGAGGTTATTCTCACGGGTCTCTTAAAATGTACCGGATGGACAACTGATTGTCAAAGGAATCAAAGAGCAACGAAGAAGTATCACTAACATAGCCGCATGCAAAAATGGCAGAGCTGGGGGTGCGGCTGGGAAGTCCTCAGTTTGGCAAAGTTTCACACCAACGGAGGCAAATCCTCATTTTTGGATCCACAGGGTGTAGCTAGTGCCCTACGTCAGCAGACTTGACCTCTATGGCACAACTCCTTCTCACTCCTGGCTGAGACACCCCAGACCCACTGAGCCCCAGTTTGTTCCTATATAAAATGAGGGAGGGGGCCCAATGACCTTTGAGGTCCCTTTTCAACTTTGGCCTCTTTATAACTTTGTGTTAAAAAAAAAACACACGGCCGTAAAGTCATGCCAGAGGACTTAGCAAATATTCTACAAAAGCATATCAGAAAACTTTCAGCAGTGAAATGCAACCTAAAACATCTTTCGAATTGAAGAAAAACTCTGAAACCACAAAGACCTGAAACCACGACAAACTAACAGATAGGCTCCCTCAGTGCAAGTGGTATTATGCAATTATAAAGCTCCCAGGAGCAAAGGTGGGCTATCAAAGTACTATGAAAAAGCAAGAAAATGATGGAAGTTGCGTTTTAATAAGATCCTTTGAACAAAATAGGTACAACCTAGCCATCCGGCTGGGATTACACATCCACAAATGCGAGATTCTCCTTAGCCACAATGGAAGAAAATTGCCAAGACATACTTATGGAGCAAATTCAGGCAAAGAAAGAAGAGGGATTTGTCTCTTTTCTCCCAAACAGTTCATCCTATAAGCTTTATCATTTGACTCAAGATAGCCACTCCAGTACCAATCTTTACTACTTTCAGAGAGAAAGAGGGAAAATGTTAAGAAAAAGTAATGAAGCGATTGCTTAACTTAAAAATGGGAAGAGAGGGCTTCCCTGGTGGCGCAGTGGTTGAGAATCTGCCTGCAGATGCAGGGGACACGGGTTTGTGCCCCGGTCCGGGAAGATCCCACATGCCGTGGAAGATCCCACATGCCGCGGAGCGGCTGGACCCGTGAGCCATGGCCGCTGAGCCTGTGCGTCTGGAGCCTGTGCTCCGCAACGGGAGAGGCCACAACAGTGAGAGGCCCGCGTACCGCAAAAAAAAAAAAAAAAAAAAAAAAAAAAATGGGAAGAGACATTTACTTGTAGACCTTTGATAAAGCAACTCTGTGTACTTCAGGTTTCCCATTGGGTCCAGGCTGCTTCAATATCACAAATGAGCTCCGGTCAAAAAGTTTTCTTGTAAATCAGTTGTTTGAAACGAGAACATAATTTCCACACAGAACAACCTCAAATGGTGAGCAGCAAGGTTCCCAATTCAGTCCATGGAAGCCTAATCAATTCCTAAAATACCTGAATCACAGGTCTATTCCCAAAGGCTTTTTACTGCCCTCTGACAATCTCCTTAACAGAAGCCTGCTTCCCTCCTCTGGTGGAACAGCCAGTTCCACTCGGCTCTGGCTGGGTTTTGCCACGAGTTTTCCTCCCTGGGTGTTGGGTGGAGGAGAAAGCCCAAGCAAGGAGAAGCTCTTAAACTCCTCATTTAGGCTGCATTCTGGGTACCTGGAATTTGGCGCTACTGGATCTTGAAGAGGGCAGAAAAGAGCCAGCCTGATGATCGCCTGCTAGGAAGGCTGAGAAATCTTTACAGCTATGCAAGCAAGCAGACAAACCAAACAGAAGGCACGTAAGGTACCCAAACTCACAATGACTGGTTTAAATGCAGTGTGACAATGGTACCAGTACCAGCACTTTAGGAATGCCGAACAAGTGTCCCTGGGGAAACTGTTCTTTTCTTTTTTCTTTTTTTTAATAAATTTATTTATTTATTTTATTTTTGGCTGCGTTGGGTCTTTGTTGCTGCACACAGGCTTTCTCTCTAGTTGCGGCGAGAGGGGGCTACTCTTCGTTGCGGTGCATGGGCTTCTCACTGCAGTGGCTTCTCCTGCTGCGGAGCACTGGCTCTAGGCGTGTGGGCTTCAGTAGTTGCAGTACACGGGCTCAGTAGTTGTGGCTTGCGGGCCCTAGAGTGCAGGCTCAGTAGTTGTGGCGCATGGGCTTAGTGGTTCTGCAGCATGTGGGATCTTCCCGGACCAGGGCTCGAACCCGTGTCCTCTGAATTGGCAGGCGGATTCTTAACCACTGTGCCACCAGGGAAACCCTGTTCTTTTCTTTTATGACGGCAATGACTGCTGGTGAGCAGTCAGAAAGGCAGCCACAAGGCAAGGCTCACAGGATCAACACGCAGCAGCAACTCGACCAGTTCTTCATTTACACATAGAAGGACAGGATTTGACCTACGAGGGCAATTTCCTTCTGAGATACTACAAAACAGAGCCATCCTCTTGGTACACGTGCTTCCATTCAGATTCTTTCCTGACATAAAAGAACTAGGGGGTAAGGAGAATGTGTAGGCCAACTAGCTACCAAGATGGCTCACAGTTTCACAGCATCGTCTTAAAATATTGTTTCATTTGTAGGAGAGTATTCTAGTTTGACCTCAGAAAGAACTTCCAAGGAACATGAGAGATAATTAGGAAGACTAATAGCCATTTGATTTTAAGACTCATGATCTTCACGGATCATTGAGAGCCTCGGAGGCTAATAAGCTGCTGAATATGGGCTTTCAACAGGCTCGCTCCAGGGAGCCCGACCAAGCTATCGGTCATGCATTCAGCGGTAGCTAAAGACCACTGCCTGAGGCAAGTCAATCCGGCAGCCAGGGCCAACTTCTAGCAGAGAGCTTTACAGGCAAGGTGGCAGTCTGTGTGGCCCAACAGATGCAATTACACTACCCTGAAGCCATGCTGTGGCTGTAGGCTGCCATCTAGTATCAGGAAGAAAGGATGAAAGGGCTTCTGTCTTAATGCCTGATCAAGAGGAACTACTCACAGCCCAGCTCATTCCCCAGTGTGCTTCAGCAGCCTCTCAGGACTAAACCCACCCCTAGGGAAGTCACAATCCCTGCAGGAAGCATCCTGGACTGAAAATTGCTTCATACCCAGCAAATTCCCACAGTGAGAAACTCCGTATATGAAAGCTCTTGTGTAAACTGAAAAGGCTAGATAAACACAGAGTGATTTGACATGATGGCACTTTTTCTTGTGTGTTGGCATATAGGGAATTAACCCTCACATTTATTGAAGGTCAACTCCTATTTCAAAAGGCAATTAATTTCACATCCACGTTCATTGAAGCATTACTCACAATAGCCAAGAGGTGGAAACTACCTAAATGTCCATCAGGGCATGATGAATAAAGAAAATACATACAACAGAATATTTTTCAGCTTTAAAAAAAAAGGAAGAAATCCTGTCATATCTTACAACATGGATGAACTTTAAGGACATTATGCTAAGTAAAATAAGCCAGTTACAAAAAGCCAAACACTGCATGATTCCACTTTTAAATTGCATTATCTAAAGTAGTCAAACTCATAGAAACAGAAAGTAGAATGGTGGTTGTGAAGAGCTGGGGTAGGGGGATATGGGAGTTGTTTAACGGGTATAGTTCCAGTTTTTCAAGACGAAAAGGTTTCAGAGATGTGCTGTACAATAACGTACATATAGGTAACACTAATACACTGGACACTTAAAAATGGTTAAGATGGTAAATTTTATGCTATGTTTTTTGCCACGCACACACAAAGTCAATTAATTTGAGAAATAAAAAGGGGCCACTTGACATAGGTATACTCAAGAAGGACCCCAAATTCATAAATTTGGGACTTTGGCTAAAGAACATTTCTGTTGTCCTTAAGTAAACATTACCTCTATTTTAAAAAACCCACAAAACTCTCTTCTAATTATGAATGTAGCATATGTCCACTGTGCAAGCTACATGCATTATAACCACGCTTTGATTTAAGAAATATTCTTCTATACTGTGACGAACGATTAACAAACTGCAAGACCTTCTCACGGTAACTATAAAAGATTCTGTCACTTATAACTATAACTTATATAGTTATAAGTGACAGAATCTCTAAAAATATTTTTTATGATTAGTACCTTTTTATTTCTTCTATATCAACCTCAGTTTTTAAAATTATTTAAAACACACACACACACACACACTCACAAGGATTTTCTAATGGTTCCATTTCTTCAGCATGGGGGCTAGCGATGGTTTTTTTTTTTTTTAGTATTTTTCAAAGCAGAAAAAGGGGCTATTTTATTTTTCTTTGGAATGAGTTCCTGCCAGATTTTGCACACTGCAGTTCTCTGGCAATGTGATGAGAACACATGCCCACCCACAGACACTAATTTTGCTACTCACCCTTCCCAAGCAGCCTCTATGACACATGCTGTCTATACTCCATTTGATGGAATTCAAGAGGCCCAGTCAAACAGCAGGCCCCGCGGGGCCAGAGCAATGGCAGGCAACCCATCTCTTCCACTGGATGGGCACAAGGCATAAGTGTTTAAAAGAAAACCACAAAAAAGCCAAACCCAACTTGTACGTCTCCAATCTGAAAATCTTTACAACTCTATGAATTAACACTGAAAATGAAAAGTCATCTATTGGATTGAAATCTGGAAAGAGATAGTATCTTGCTGTGTGGTTCCTTGCACAGAGCTCTGTGAAGACAATGCAGCAAACTCCCCGAGCTGCACTCAAGAGGGTGCTCAAGGAAGGCAGCCTGTCCTGCAAGCCAGCAGCTTTCTAAGAGGGCTGAAGTGCCATCCTGGCACCAAGGCATTTGCTTGCTCTTTGGTGATTATCAGTCATGAAGAAATGCTGGTGATTAAGAATCCAACTATGAATGGGCACGGCTTCCATAACTGTCCCTCATCTGTCCTAAGACAATCTAGACATAGATGACAATGCAAACAGGTTGTCAGCAAACTTATACCTGGAAGAATGCTCAGGACTAATAAGAGTCCATACTGGTTTGATAAGAGAGTGGTCATTCACCCCGTTCACATCCTTAAGAGCGGGGGTTGATGCCCTAAGGCTGTTCTGTACATGTCTCTGGCTTTTCTGAGCCACACGAGAAAGTTGATATTCCCAGATAACGATACAAGATTTATCTACAAGTGCTATTAATCCCACCCACTGTGTAGGCAGAGTGGCCATAAACCCCGGATGTGGGGAGGACAGTGTAACAGCAGAACAGTGGGCAAAGGACAACAGGCAACGGGCAGGTCCAGCTCTCCCCCCGGGGGCTACAGTTACAACCACGCATCCATAAATCATCCACCAAGTACAGAAGAACAGACTGCAAACTCACTGAACAGGTCTCTCTAAATACAAGTAAGTATTTTTAAATGTTGATAGATAACCTATAGTATTTTGAAAGGATTACTGAATTCATTATAGCTTTGAGTCATTAGAATATAATTTTAGCCGATGCTAAAAAGGGGAGGGTTCTTCAAAACTCAAAGATTGGGAAAGACTGTCCTTGGTGTTTACTAATCTGTGCCACTAAAATATCCAGGACGCTCTAAGCTTTCAGAAGTCACCCTCCCTGACTGCCACTCCCCGCAAGGAAGAAGGGGAAAAAAAAATCCTCTGTCCCAGGTTGTCGGTCTATTTGGCTCAGAAGACACAGCCACCGAAACTATCAAATGAATTTTTTTTTTTTTTTTTGCGGTACGCAGGCCTCTCACTGCTGTGGCCTCTCCGTTTGCGGAGCACAGGCTCCGGACGCGCTGGCTCAGCGGCCATGGCTCACGGGCCCAGCCGCTCCGTGGCATGTGGGATCTTCCCAAACCGGGGCACGAACCCGTGTCCCCTGCATCGGCAGGCGGACTCTCAACCACTGCGCCACCAGGGAAGCCCTCAAATGAATTTTTGAGTAGGGCAGTTCTTTCTTTGATATGAGAGCCATCCAAGAAATGATAGATTCTGAAGAACCAGAAGGGAAGAGCTAAAAGTTGCTTCTACAAAGAACAATCAGTGGCCCCAGCTAATCCATGAATAAAAAACCCAGGAGGAAACTGTTGCCTATAACGATGGATCCCCACTGAAGAGGGAATGAAAGCAAGGACAGGGCTGGGCCCGGATCACAGCATTTTAAAATTTGACACTACCCAGCGCAGAGCTCTGAACAAGGGCAGCGTCTCACTCAATATCTATCAATCGCTTCCAAGTTGAATGATGGGAGACCCACGGTACCGACTATGCTCTGTATCCCCTCCTCTCCCTCAAAAGGAAAAGAAGGAATCGAAAACCAAGTGGTCATTCTGGACTGAGGCTCTTGGGGCTTAACATCCAAGGGGCTCCCAAAGGCTGCCATAACCCCAGGGGTGACTATCACCGCGGATGACAGAGATCAATATGCCCTGAGGGTGAAAAGTAACCAAAGCCGAAAGAAATCACGCTGCCCCGAAATAATGCGGACAGAACCTGAGTTAGTCTCGACTGCACCAATCACAGGAGACCAAGGCCTTTTCACAGACATAGAAAAACGCCAATAAATCAAGAACTTTAAATGAAATGTTTTTATATACCTGCCTGTAATACTTTCTGTAGGCCTCAAGGAAAAAAAGATATCAAAACCTAAGATTTTTAGAGAAATCAGGGCAAATTAGCTCATCTCCCCTTAATTCACATTATTTAGTCACATTATTTTTCTGATGACTTTTGACAAAATGAGCCCTGAGCTGAGTGTGGCATCCACCAAAGCTCCAAGAGACCCCCGTTCACTGTAAGATGGCAAAATTCAGGCTTTAGTTCAAGCTACATTTCTCAAGTAGCTTTTCTTCCATGACTTAAAAAAAAAAAATGTTAATGAGAAGGAATGAAAAGGACTCTCACTTTGAATCTGAAGTATTTTTTTAATATTGCCAAGTGCTATTATTAAATATTCACTATATATGTATGTGTACACACACACATATAAAAATAAGCAGTACAGATGTGGGCAGGAAAATTCTTAGCAAAACTCCCACATATTTCAAATACTGTTCTTCCACATTATTGTCCTCTACCATAATTAGCATGTTACAGCCTAACAGGTGGCTTTCATTTATAGAATGCAAAATTAATGAAATTTGGAGATGGTCCTGTCTTCAAAAACAAATTGGCCATTCTAAAAATAGTGTACCCCTTAATCTACAAAACAAACAGAAACACACCAAACAAACTCATTTCATGCTGGCTCACCATATCATCGGAATTGCTGAATGCATTTTAATAAGTAAATTTAATACATTTACTGACAGTTTAGAATACACATACCTCAAGGAAAACAAGTCATTATAATAGGCTTTACAAGAAAGGGGAAGAGAAAAAAAGACTGCCTGTTTTTCCAGCTTGGTAACCTCAGATCTGTTTAATGCTGTCTGAGTGATAACAAAATTTACCACCACAGACAGGACTGCTCCACAAATGCTAAATCTCAGGCAAATTTGTGGGCAATTGTGTTACAGGTCCTGACCCAGCCATTTTGGACAGACAGACCAGAAAAGCATAAATAGCACTGCTATAAACTAACTATAGCATCTGTCCCTAACAAGTAGGATACAAAAAGTATTTTTAAAAAATATGAGGAGACGCTGAATGGACTGTCAACACTTGGAGGAATGTTTAATACACTCAAATAAACAAGATATGTGCCTTAACTAGTCAGGCATTGTTTAAATTTAGTGAGTGAAGAGAGGGTCAGACAGGCGACACAGCCTCCCAATTATGCAGAACAATCCTTCAGATCATGTGAAAGCTATAATTAAATGTTGTTACCAAATCTCCACCACCCTTTCTCCCACCTAGAAAAAGTTAATGCATGAATTCAGTATGAGCAAATTATGATTTGCAAAAAAATATTCACTTAGTAGGGGAATAAAGCTTTCTGGCATTAAGTCATCCATCTTGGAGGGGTAGGAAAAAGCACAATATTGAAAAAAAATCCAACACAATAAATAAAATAGTTACCATTAGACCACCTCCTTAGTTCATCTCTGCTTATTCATTTTTTTTTTAAAGTTTTAAGCTACCCCACTCCCCACAAAAAGGTATACCACCTCTGCTGTTTCCTAGGCAGCATCTTTTAAACTCAGGGCTTAATAAAAGGGATGGGTTAACACCACTTCTATCTGAACATCTAAGGAGAAATCTGTTTCCATAAAGGAACATGAATGGACAAGAGCTCTGTGTCAATCAAAAGACCAGTGGTTACCTATCTGTCCTCGCACGTGGGTGCACACATACAAACACACATGCTTCAGTTCTGCACAATCAGAATAATTTTTTCTCCCCCCTTAAAAAATGTTAAAAGCAAACACCAGAAAGGCTAGGCAGAGGAGAACCACAAGAAAATGAAGTTCATATAAACAGTAAGCACATACCTGGCGGGCGATGCCATTTCCTCTACATTGTAGAGCCCAAGTGCTGGGTATTAGCATTATTACTACTATAGAGCTTCCGATAAAAATGGATCGGCTCTTGCGGACCTGAGAACCAGCTGGCTGCTTGAGAAGTGGTTTCCCCCATATATGATTCAGTCTCCTTGACAAATATACTGCATCGCACTGGATGAGTCATCTGAGGGCTAGTCCACATTTTATAGGCCTGTTGTGTCATTACTCACATTCAACATCCTGCTTCTCAAAAGTGGAAGCTGGAAGTCTGACAGCTGACAGATGCTTTTTCCAATTAAAATGTTGTTTAAAAAAAAATTCCTGTAAGTTATGATGATCAGTCATTGATGATACTGTGAAATGCACAGGGAGCAAATGGCACGGCTCAATACCCCAGATTACAGTCTATAGAACCACAAGTGCACGTTGTTTACCCACCCCCCATCCCCAAATAATTTTGTTCAGAGTTGAAAGGACCCTCCCTCCTCTTTTAAACTATCAGTGAAATCAGCACGTTGATTCTTATGTTGTAAGGTTACCTAGTTGCTGGAGCTTTGTCTAAAAAAAAAAATACATATCAAAATTTTGTCCCTGGAATAATTCTGTTAGGTGGGATAGTGGCATTGGGTTTATAAAATGTCTGCTTTTAAGAAAAAGTACGCTAGGGATGAAATGCTATAATATCTGGGATTTGTTATGAAATATTTTTGGCCCCAAAAGGGGAAGTTTCCAGAAATGTGACAACATCTTGATAACTGTTGCATCTGTGTCGTGAGTATAAGGGAACTGGCTATATTATTCCCTCTTCGTGTGAATAGCTTCGACAGTTTTCACAACAAAATATTTTTAAAAATTAAAAAAAAAAATTCAGTCCTATGGGCTAATCGTACCCACACAAGGCAATTTTCTAGTTAGGTGGGAACTCACCATATGTGTGAATGGGGGCATCAGTCACACAGGGCAATCAGGCGGCCCTGGGGGTGTGGGGGAGTGCCAGCTGGAAGGTACCGATACACGTGTCCTGAGGCCACCGTGAGGGTGCACCCACCCCCTGGCCAATCGATGCCTGGTGCCCTCTCCTCCCAAGACTGTCTGGTGGCTGTTCCATAGGCTTTCTTTGAGGACTTCACTCGTGAGCTCAATGTTGACATTACGAGGGATGGGTGACTCTTTCCAGCTTCCTTATATGGTTTTGGAAAGGTTCCATGAGAGATTATAGAAGTCCCATCCAAGTCCTCTCACACCAACAAACCTCACTGGAAGGTGGCATGGCGTTCGCACGACTCGCTTTAGGCTCAAATGGGATTACTTAAACCACCTGAAGGAGGAAGACAGCTTTGATTTTATGGCCAAGAGAAACCCCATATGTGGAAGCTCCAATGTATGTTAAAGGAAATCATTGTTGAAACTAGATGTTTAAAAAGCCATCTTTGTTGGTAGGTATGTTCTCAAAGTGTGACAAGTCATCACAGGACACTGGAAATACAGAGAGGTCCTATGAAAGCCTAGGGCCTCGGGACTGCTCCCTTTAGGGCTGACACCGAAGGAGAAAGGAGGAGCTGTCAGGTCGAGACTCCCACCTCAGCCACCAGCCAACCAGCCTCAAAGGACTGGGCAAAGAGGGCTGCAAACGGTTGTGATGGTCCTCACACCACATCAAGTGGCCCTCACGAATCCAGACTGTTCAGGACTGTGTGGGCCGAACTGAAGCCTTCCTTGGTTTTGACAGATTCTTTCCTCAATCAGACTGTAAGCTACAGGCTTATCAAAATGTCCCCTCGAAATTTAAAAGTAACCTTCCACACACCTGCAAAGTATGACTGACCTTAATGCAACAGGTAGAAATGGGAGGGATTAATGAACTTCTACCCTAATTTGAGTTTCTGTATTTAAGAAATAAATCCATACTTCATTAAAGAACTGTATAACTCGTATCTCACTAATTAAAAATACAAGAGTAGGGACTTCCCTGGTGGTGCAGTGCTTAAGATTCTGCACTCCCAATGCAGGGGGGCCCCGGGTTCAATCCCTGGTCAGGGAACTAGATCCCACATGCCACAACCAGGAGTTCGCATGCCACAACTAAGAAGCCAGTGAGCTGCAACTAAGGCTGCGAGCTGCAGCTAAGACCTGGTGCAACCAAATAAATATTTTTTTAAGAATACAAGAGTAATAGCAATAATATTGTACATACACGCAGAGAAAAGGAATGAGAATATGGCAAATACGGTAAATTGTTAACAAATGGAGAATTGGATATAGAGGAGTCCTTCACACTATTCATTTCTCACTTACAGAAAAGCTGAAAGTTTCAAAATAAACACAGAAACACAAAATACACAATCCCTGTTACAAAAACAAAGAAAAAAAAGATTTTTATGGATTTAATAACCACCATAGTCTTGCTGCTGCTACCCTCGCTCATTAAAAAAAAAAAAAAAATCTTAGACCATAAGGAAACTTACCAAAATGTAAACGTTAGGAAAGCCTCTGGGTTAGAGTTTCTCAAAGGGTGTTCCTTGCAAACAATTTTATAAGAGGCTCCAAAAACAAAACCAAACCAAACCCCCCTGAACAAACATTTTGGGAAAACAACATACTCCATCCTTGAGAATGCCGTTTGTTTAATGTTGCATTTCACAAGCTCATCTGACCACAGCAACCCCTCACCCATTACCATCCCTATGAGCTGAAGAAAGCACTTTGGGAACTACTGCTGTAGGTAATGGGTTATGGAATGCTTTTTTTCCCTGATCTTTTACTCTAAGTTTTCTTCAGAACACACCTCACTTATTATAAGAACAAAAGACACGCAGACTTGGTTTCTGCCATTTGTAATGGAGATTTCCATTTGGCTGACTTGCACACTGATGACCACCCGCAGTCTCCCCTGACCACGCTACAATGGCCTCGCCACCATCAGTGCCAGTCGAGGACCCTTGCACCTGTGCACAGCAGGTTGACAGCTCATGCTGGTGTTGGTGTTTCTGTTAAGAGCGGGTAGGCCCTGGCTGAGGCCATCCAGAAGAGCTGCCCGGGCCCAGCTCCACCTTGCCAGCCTCAGAGCACTGGGTCTTGGAACGTGAAAATCAGCCTGGAGGTCTCTGGCTTCTGAATTCCCTAGGCCTTTAAATATTCATCTCCCAGCACTGATCCTTGGATGTTAAGAAGTAGAACTCCCTGGGAAGCACAGCAGAACATGGCTTCCAATTTCTTGGAACTCGCTAAAGGACTCTTTTATTTTTTTCATTCTTGCCATGTATTAATTTATACAAGAGTTTTCAGCAACTATCTGTTTGCATGTATTTTGGGGGGGGGTGGCTAAAGTCCAAATACTGGTTAATGTCAAGATCTAAAAGCATAAAAGCAAACGTGAGTGCCAATGATGTAGGTACCGTAGGCTGTGCTGTGTGGTGGTAAAGAGCTTGAGGCTGGAGTTAAGCTATCTTGGTTCAAAATCCAGCCTGGCCCTTAGCTATGTTATGTAACTTCTCTAAGCCTTTGCTTCTTTGTCTGTAAAATGGGTATAATACTATTAATAACCTCAGAGAATTGTTCTGAATGGGATAAATGTGATCATTCACAATAAGTACTTAGCATAGGGCCTGGCCACATACAGAGCACTCATTAATTTATGCAAACAACCACCATGAGGATGTTAGCAAGTTTTATGAATTTAGACTGTCAGGGGTGGGCAAATCACGGCCAGCCACCACACTGGTCTGTGGCCTATCGTCTGTGGCCACTTTAGAGCTACGAACGCAGAGTTGAGCAGTTGTGACAGAAACCAGATGGTCCCCAAAGTGAAAATATTTACTATCCAGACCTCTACAGAAAAAGTTTTTCGACCCCTGGTGATTAACGTCTGGGTGGATAAAGAACCAAGTCTTTTCCCTATAGAAGTTTTGGTCGTTGCTCCCTTATTCTGCTTAATATCTCAATTTAGAATCGGATACACAAGCATTATTTATGGTGATTTGGTCCACATGAGCTGTGTAGCTCACGCTTTCCTTACAATGCAAAACACACACCACAGTGCTCTGTCTCGTGGCGGGTGGGGAAATCTACAGAGCCTGAGGTTGCCTGTTGGTCTTTCCGCCTCCCCTCCTTCCTGACCTCCCCTATTTCAGAGTCCAGTGACCGCAGCTGATGTGATTCCACAGCTGTAATTTCCCTCCCCCAAGTCACATCTGTGCATTATGTCGAAACCACATGTGTCCCCAGAGCCTCAAGTAAGAGGTGAAAGATGATCTGGAAGAAGCATTTAGGAAACTGAGCAAAAAGAAATGAAGGATGCTTTCAAGAGGGCTGGACAGCCATGGGCAAGATTCATACAGCACAAGGGGCCTTCAGAAACAACGGCTGCTGCAACACTGCCCCTGCCAGCAGGAGTCCTGTAAGGAGACTGGGGGCCAACCCAGAAAAATGAAGAACCCTCCTCAAAGGCAGGTCCCAAGACTCATCCCCGCATCCAATTGTGCTGCCTATTTTCTTTGGCAGGAACGCTTGTTTATATGGGGAAAATAAACCCACAGTATTAATGGATAATGCAGGTGAAGGGACTCCTGGGACTGGTCTCTGGGAGAGGAAATTTGAACAAAAGAAACCATTCTAACTGCCTTCAGTTAGTTCTCTTATCAAAAAAAAAAAGTCTTAGCCAGCTGTTCTGACAGAGATGAAATCTGAGGTGTACTTAGACACCCAGTTTTTCTGGTGGTCACTTGCCTTCCTGGCATATATCAACATCTCTGCGATGTCAATCCAATAGAAAACTGCCTGTGTTGAATACGAAAGTGAAGGATGAGCGCTGGACTACGGCTGGTCAAGAAAGCGGAGGGAAGCAGAGGATTTCAGAGATGGCATGCAGAGTGACAAATCGCACTTGAAGCCAAGTCAGTTTTCAGCTGTGTTCCTTAACGTGTAACTGTCTAGCACAGGGGTAAAGTAAGGCTTTCTCCAAAGCTCACAGTTAATTTGGGGATGTTCAGCTCGGCCAGAGCCAGAAGACCTGCGATGATTAAATGCATATGAGCTGTTAAGCTAAGCAGATCTTTTTTTTTTTTTTAATAATGGTCCCTATGATATGAGGACCTTTCAGAGCTGGGCTTGGTGGATTCAGCCAGGTTTCTTTAGGGAAAGGCAACAGGAACTCACATTCACCCAGTGCCCATTTGGTGTGGGGTACTCTGTATGGCTATATTAATGCACCCACAAATTTTGTTCCTGGCCTGTGTGGAGGAAAACGGGAATGAGCTACTAGGTCGATTTAGGCTAGATAGTCTGAATTTTTCAGCACAGGATGTTACACAAACAAGACTGATAAAAGAGGAAGAAGGAGTCTGAAATACATCACAAATATGGGAATGTCACCCTGGGAAATTACAGAAGAAACCATGGACTTGATTAGCAAGGAATAGGTAAGAACATTCAGGGTTCTGGGTCTATGGCCGAGCTGCAGGCCAGGCGTCCAGCAGATCACTTTTCGCTTCCAGCCTGGAGAGCAAACAGGGCAACAGGGCCTGCCCTCAGAGACCTGGGCTGCAGACAGAAACCAAACCTACATCTAGGGGTGGAACTTTAAGTTCAAGGGATGAGGTTGCCTCAAGACCTGGAAAGACACACTTTCTCTCTGTCTCTGTCCCCATACACTCATATAGGGAGTGCCTAAGGGGTGACCCTTTATGTACTTATTAACATCTGCTAGGCTGAACAGTGAGGTCTTTGCTTGAAATCTGCTTTAGGTTGGATGGCTTATTCCTCAAGGTACACTCATTATCATGAGGATCACGGCACAGACTGAGCATACTAGACCCAAATCTGCCATCAGCCTAGCTCGGTCCAATCTGTTGTCTTCCTAACTTCAGGCCAGAATTAGACCCGAAGCCAATCAAATGCTGTATAATTGCAGGGACAGTCTTCAGAAGAGGAATCTACCACTCATCTTGATTGCTGTTGGTCACTAAAAACATATGCAAGACAATGGTAGTCACCTCTATTTGTCAGATGGCTCTACAGGTATTCAGCTGTGGAAATAGAAATCTCTTCTGAGAACTCCCAAGAGTACTCTTTAATCATCTGCCTACGTATACAGCACACAAGACTGGGGTTAGAAATCCTGCAAATTTATTCTGTTGGGAGGCAGTAGGTTGGGCCTGGCTTCACCACTAGCTATGTGACCTTGGGCTGCAGAGTCCCTTCTTTGTGCCTCAATTTCCTTGTCTAGAAAACGCAGAGCTTAAACTAGTTCAGTCCTTGAAGCTCCAAAATTGTACAAAGAATGGATTGATAACAGCTAAACGAGAAAACTGCCTAGTAATGCAAGCAGACAGAGGAGAGAGTGGAGTGGAAGGAAAGCTGGGCAGTGCTGGTGGATCAAGACTAAGGGCTTGTGGGTGCAGAGCTATGTTCCTGACCCTGGATCTAAGAGACCAGTTTAAATTAACCCACCCGCTTAAAAGGATGCGGATCTCGCAGCTTGCCCAGCCTGCCCTCTCAGCAAGCCCTTGCTGCCCTCAAGGGCAATGGCAAGGTCTCAGCCTGAAAGTCTGAGGGTGGGAGCGCCAGCAGGTGCCCCCAGAATGGGGCCCTGGGCCAAGAGGAGCTCTCCTGACAGTGCAGCCTTGAGGTCACATGGCAGCCACTGGCCAGGGCTGCTCTGTCCCCTCCCCCTCCCCACCTTACTTGTATTTAACCAGGAAAAAATGTGATAGCACATGGATAGCCTAGGCAGTGGATAAATACCTCAGAAGTCCTCTTGCAGCAAGTGCCTGTATATGTTGTGGTTATTTTCTACCTTACATGTTCTCAAATGTTTATATTTCAATAAACCTCTACCTCTTTCTCTCTCTCTCTCTCTCTCTCTCTCACACACACACTCACACTCACACACACACACACACACACACGCACGATGAGGATCTCATGCCAAAGCTGGAAATGACTTTTCCTTACAAACAACATTAGTCAACAATAGCAGCTAATGTCAACATTAACCATGGTTGTATTACAGGCAGGTGCTGAGCCTTACAATCTCACAGGACTTTTAATCACAGACAGAAACCAGAGATAGGGGATCAGTCTAGCACACCCTCTTCTCCGTCTTCATGGCTATCAGTACCACAATGACAGCATTTTGCTATGATTTGCACGTTACCTTTGCCACTGGACTTGAGATTCTTAAGAAAAGGTTTTTTTTTTTTTACTTTTGTAGCTAAGCGTCTGGCAAATGGTAAACCCTTGGTAGATTGAGTTTCTTCCATTCATTCAACAGATGCAGGTTAACCTTTATTGGTTTAAATAGGGGGTGGAGATTAACTGCTATTGTTGACTCATGTTTGTAAGGAAAAGTCAATTCAAGCTTTGGCATGAGATCTGCATCCTTTTAAATGTGTGGGTTAGATTAAATTTAATGTATTCTTTGCCACTATCTGAATCTTATTAAAAAATAATTGGGAAATAGTATTTCCCCATTTTTCTATTTATTCATTTCTGATTTTAAAAAACAAAAGATATTGTATGTAGGGCTTAGCCAGATTTTTTTCTTCTGTCTTTTAGTTCAGCACCCCCTTGTGGTAAATAAGTGATTTACAGGTATAGCACCTTATGGGCCTTAACTGTTAACTAAAAACCAGAAGAGCAGCCTAGAATTCTAAAATGAACCTTAGAAATATCTACTTCTACACCAACCACATTTGACAGATGAGGAAACAAAGATCATCGGCCAAGTTTCTTGTTCAAATTCAGTTGTAGCAGCCAGAAAGGACTGGGCCTAAAACTTCTGACACTAAGTCCATTGTTCTTTACTGAGAATTACCTACCTAGCTAAAACCAAAATCATCCCTAAATTCTGTCACATTGTTTTTGTTGTTGTTGTTGTTTTTGTGTGTGTGGTATACGGGCCTCTCACTGTTGTGGACTCTCCCGTTGTGGAGCACAGGCTCCGGACGCACAGGCTCAGTGGCCATGGCTCACAGGCCCAGCTGCTCCGCGGCATGTGGGATCTTCCCCGACCGGGGCACAAACCCGTGTCCCCTGCATCGGCAGGCAGATTCTCAACCACTGCGCCAGCAGGGAAGCCCTGTCACATTGTTAACTTGTTTTCGGAAAAGCAATCAGAGATGATTCCAAAACAAGAAAAGTAGATGACAGTGTCCAGAATATGTACCTGCACTAGAATTCTCAGGTACCAGGTTAAATAAATCATCAGAAGGGTAGCCAAAGTTACTCATTATTCTGAAAAGTGTTTCTGACTTTGCCATCAACATTTAAGTTCTATCAGAAATTTAAAAAATGGGCCAGTGAAGCCGAGTTAGGGCTTGCCAGTCAATACATTGCAAACTATCAGATAAAGATTACAGATCACTGCCATAGGCACCAACTTCTTGAGTTCTATGTAGGGAAGGCATAGGTGGTGAACACACAACTTGCTTCAAGTATCCCCCTTTCTCAGGAACCAAATATTTATAATGTACTACAGGGACAGAGGAGGGCTTACTCACTCTCTTCACTTAGTTGCCATTTAAAAGGACAGCCTTCAAGTTTTACTAAAATAAGTATCAGATGGCTAAGAGGGAACAGTGAGGGGGAATGGACAATGAATGCAGGTCCCACCTATTTTATAGATGAAAAACCAAAGAGTAAGCCCCAAATGCACAAATTGGAATAAAATATAAAAGGTACATTTGTGGCAGAGCAAGAATAGGTCCTCAGTGTCCTTGAATTTCATCTTTCAGAGTGCTTTTAAACAAGGCTTGTTCCTTCGTGTTCTTTGTTTGAAGTCTCCCCAAAGATTCTCTCTGCCCCTCTTTCTCCACTCAAGGGGGAGAAAACTGTTCCATGGACTTCATTTGTTTGTTTCCTGTGAGCCCCGAGGAATTGCCTGATACTGAGAATATGCTGGATGTGAAGAGTAAGTCTTAATATCAGAACATTCCATGCTCCTAGGGTGGGACCAGTTCAGCTCAGAGGGATTTTGCTACCACTCAAAAGAAGCTGAAAATAAATACAAACATAGACAATATGGCGCACAGGATGCCAATGCATAAGCAAAAGATTGCACAGAGGGATTAGAATGGGAAAGGAAGCCATGCCCACCTTCCCCAGCTCCACCTACCACGCCTCCTCCTCGGAAGACAGCAGCTAAATGTGCAGGAGGACACAGGCAGCCCACCTTCCCTGTCCCGTACAGTTCAACTTTGGACCTCAGGATGAGGAAGGGGAAAAGCCTATGGGCTGCAGAATTGCACCAAATATTTATAATCTACTACTGAGCAAGGTTTCATGGGAAGAACATGGCACACATTCCCTGGGCTGGCCAGAGCCTCACTGGTCCATTTCACAACAGACCTGGCATGTTTAAGTATAGGTAATCAGTGGTCAGAAGCTTGTAAAACAGACTAGCTGGGGCATAACAAGTAATCAATTTATCTGTACAATGTAAGTATAGATGTATTTATCCCTTTTAATTCAGTTAATTGTTCTGCTTAGGTAACACATTCATGATTCATAAACCAAAATATAAAAAGGTATACTCCCATCACAATCCATCTGTCCTGTTTCTTCTCCCACCCGACAAGCCAGCAGTAACCACCTTTTAAAAGTTGTGTAACCTTCCGGGGTTTATGCAAATACATTTATTCTCACCCCTTCTCACAAAAATGGTAGCATGTCAGTCACTTGTTCTGGACCTTGCTTTTTATCCCTTGGAGATCTTTCCATATGGGAACATAAGACAACTAATTCATTCCCTTCTAACATCTGTACAATACCCGATTATAAGGATGCACCATGGTTTATTTAACCAGGTCCCTTATTAATGAACATTTAGGCTCTTCTAAACCTTTTGCCATTGAAAATAATCCTGTGATGAACAACTTTATATATCAGAGTTGCTTTTATATATTAAGATGTTTACTTATTGCTCTGTAACTACCTGATCGTAGTACAGCGATAGAAGGAAGAAAATCTTACAACTACAAATCCATCTGAAATCTTGACTTCAGAAAAAAATCATATTTTGGAAGTATATAAAAGGAGATTTTGATGTGGTATGATACATATGGAGTAGCCACTCCATCGACACTTGTAGAAGGAGTGAGACAGAATTCAATTATTATTTAAATTCTGACCCCTCAGAATTATTATTATTATTCAATTATTATTAAATGATAATTCAATTACCATTCTTCTCCTTCTCACCGCCCAAAAGCCTCAGCACCCATCCATCCTAGGGGCCATCCAGGCATCTGCCCCTTTAAGAAATTCTAACAGCATTCTATCTCATAGACATTGTGCCGAAGCGATGACTATGAGGTGTCTAGTGTGGCCTCAGAGGGCACAAGGTAACCCTCTCTGTCTCTGGTCATCATCTGAACCTAAACTCAGAGGTCCAGCTGGAGGTGAAGGCACACAGAGCCAGCTGCACCCCTGGGGAGGCAGGGCTGAGCTGTAGGCTGCTCCCCGCATCAGAGCCTCAGTCCCAGGTGAACCCCCAGAAGTAAACAGCTAATAGGACCCCTCAGCAGAGCCCAGAGAGAGCCCAAGAGGCAGTCCTAGCCCTTCCCAGCCACCACCTCCAGCACAGGAGCAAGAAATTCTAAGCTGTCCACGGAGCTGACTCATAATTCTCTTTTCACAAGCATCCTGAAGGTTCTATTCTAAGTTTACCAAAGGGAACATGCCTTCAGGCAGAAGCAGAGCAGCTCAGAAGTGGCTGCAGCTGGGGCCTCGATGAGGATTTCCTCTGTGACAGGTCAAGGTCCCACCAGAACGGCTAAGAAAAGTACGGAGCAGACCAAATGCCATTTACACCTCCTTGCAGAGGTCCACATGCATCATTACCTGTGTTTGTACACAACGATGGCTTAATTACCCCAGGGTTAAAGTCAAACATTAAAAATGAATTATACTTGTTTGGACCCGAATTGGAACAAACCAAATGTACAAAAGCATTTTTTAAAACAAATGGGAAAAAAAACTGAACATGGATTTGTTATTAGATGAGATTACATAATTACTGTTAATTTTCTTAAGTGTGATGATGGTATTGTGGTTATATTTTTTAAGTCATTTCTTAGAGATACATATTGAAGTATTTATGGATGAAATGATGCATGGGATTTGCTTTAAAATACTACAACGCACCCCATCTCTTCAAAAAAGTGTGTGGTGAATGACTGACTGCTGAGCGGTGAGGACATGGGTTCCATTACACTGCCCTCTTTTTGTAAAAAATAAATTTATTTATTTTTATTTTTGGCTGCGTTGGGTCTTTGTTGGAGCACATGGGCTTTCTTTAGTTGCGGCGAGCGGGGGCTACTCTTACTTGCGGCGCACGGCTTCTCATTGCGGTGGCTTCTCTTGTTGTGGAGCACGGGCTCTAGGCACACGGGCTTCAGTAGTTGTGGCTCGTGGGCTCTAGAGCGCAGGCTCAGTAGTTGTGGCACACGGGCTTAGTTGCTCCGCGGCATGTGGGATCTTCCCGGACCAGGGCTCGAACCTGTGTCGCCTGCATTGGCAGGCCAATTCTTAACCACTGCGCCACCAGGGAAGTCCTATATTGCCCTCTTTACCTTTGAGAATATGTAAAATGTTTCATAAGAAAACACGTTGTTTTAATAGCTATATGCCACTGAGACCTCACTACTGAGGAGGACAGGCAGTTCAACCCCTAGGATGGACATCTTGGTCCCAGATAATAGAGTTAGTGACCCCACGAAAGCAAGTCAACTCAGTAAGTAACTGCACCAGAAGATTTTTCTTCCTGTCACGTAAGACACTGGTTCTCAAACTTGGCTGCACATTGGAAACACCTGGGAGTTGTGTGTGTGTGTGTGTGTGTGTGTGTGTGTGTGTGTGTGTGTGTTTTTTCAAATTGGTGCCTAACCTAATTGTTTGAGGGCATGGTCTGAATTTCTAGATTTTTCAAAGTTCCAGGTAATTCTAACAGACAGCAAAGTTTGAGAATCAGTGCTCCAGAAACCTAAAAGCATGGTTCAGGAAAAAGTCAGGGGTAAGTGTGAGAGGACAGTGGAAGCTAGACACCTTCTGCTTGAGTCTACCTGCAACCTCCTTAGTCTACTTAGCTGTCGGTCCAGGGCCCCCAAGTCTGGGGTCCAGTCCAAGCTTCCCTGAATTACTGGTGCAATTAAGGAGGACACTAGAGCTATACAGTACAACCGGGGACTTGGCAAATAGATCAAAGCCAGAAGCTGGGCCTACTTTAAATCCAAACAAGAGATGACCTGTTATCAACATCAGGCTTAAAGTTCACATGACTGTCCACCTTCACTCACCTGGGCATTAATTAAGTGCCAATGTGCATCCTGCTGAGGCCACACTGTGTTTACCACAGAAAAGCTCCTGTTCTAAGAGGAGACGGTGGGTCTTAGGCAGCTTAATGGGTTAGAGCTGCTGAGCAATGGACCCCTAAACAGCTGACCTTATTCAAAGCAGAGAGGAAGTGGCAATTCTCCTCTTGGGAGTATGAGCCTCACCCTCACAGAGGGACTGGGGAAATTTTCCTGTGACGGGTGGCATATTCTGATGTACAACTGTGGGTCTCTGCCCACATTTCTGTGGCAATGGGGTTAATTCTGGTGTCATTCTCAGGGCCCTGGGAGAGGTGGAGAGCTTGCATCTGTCAAAGCTCCTCATAGACAGAACCCCTCTGACCCTCTCTCACCACCACCCTGAAGTGTTATTGTGTTCTCCCTTTACACAGGACAGAAACGAGGCCCAGGCAATGCTATGACGCCATAGTCAACCTGGCAATAGAGAGCAGAGCTGGAGTTCGACCAACCAAATTCCACAGCCACGTCCTCCAAGATAAACTGAACGTGGCACCTCTCACACCCACCCATAGAAAATAATCCAAAGGTTTATTTGGATTATTAAATAAACCTTTGGATTATTGGTGGCCCAGCCTTCCTGGATGAACCTATTAGTCATCATGAGCATCTTTAGACACCAAACCCTTGAACTTTCTTCCATCATTCCACAGGGACATGCGTTTGTCCTCCACCCCTGGTGAGCCCCAGCTGAGTGCTGCTCTCCAGCCACTCAGAAGTCCGTGGAATCCGGAAGAAGGGAGGAGTCCTTCTCACATGCCCAGCTTTAAAGTCCTGGCGGAGGACAGCAAGCTGAGGGCCCTTCGCTAGACATACACACACTCCCACCTTCAGATCTGAATTCTGTGCATCACAAGGGGTAAACACACCCGGAATACACGTCAACCCAGGGCCAAAGCCAGATCTTGGCCTCTTACTCCTTGGATGCAGGGAACCTCCTGCTAGGAGCTTCATCAGCAGCTACACAAGTGGCAAATGAAAGGCCAACTCAGCTGATACTTAATCCAGTAGGTGTACATAAGACTAATTTTTACTCCCAAAACACAACCTTATAGGTCTTAGTACTGCCCACTTACCGTCAAACCCCTGCCTTTAAAGTTTTGGTCCTAGGAGATTCTGTTAATGTTCCAAAGATGCTGTCCCAAGTCAAAGCTGCCTGGAACCCTTCTTCTGGAACTGCCTTCAAGGCTAGTCTTTTTATTTTATTTTATTTATTTATTTATTTGCTGCATTGGGTCTTTGCTGCGTGTGGGCTTTCTCTAGTTGCGGCGAGCAGGGGCTACTCTTCGTTGCGGTGCGCGGGCTTCTCATTGCGGTGGTTTCTCTTGTTGCGGAGCACGGGCTCTAGGCGCGTGGGCTTCAGTAGTTGTGGCTCGCGGGCTCAGTAGTTGTAGCTCGCGGGCTCAGTTGCTCCGCGGCATGTGGGATCTTCCCGGACCGGGGCTCGAACCCATGTCCCCTGCATCGGCAGGCGGATTCTTAACCACTGCGCCACCAGAGAAGCCCAAGGCTAGTCTTATAATAAATGAGTCTGCCATTAAAAATTTTATAAAGGGCTTCCCTGGTGGCGCAGTGGTTGGGAGTCCGCCTGCTGATGCAGGGGACACGGGTTTGTGCCCCGGTCCAGGAAGATCTCACATGCCGCGGAGCGGCTAGGCCCGTGAGCCATGGCCGCTGAGCCTGCGCGTCCGGAGGCTGTGCTCCGCAACAGGAGAGGCCACAACAGTGAGAGGCCCACGTACCGAAAAAAAAAAAAAAAAAAAAAAAAAAAAAAAAAATCAATCCTTACTTTTTAGTTAAGCACCATTTCTTAACTTATAGTGGAACCATCACCAAAGCTTATTCTCGACTTATTCATCAGATTTAGCTCTGATGAACATAAGGCCATTTCCAAACTTAAAATCTACCTTTACAATAGAAATACTTAATATCACCATATTTTCTTCTTCTGAAGAGTTCCAAAAAGGCTCCTGAAAATGTTTCAAGCAAATGGCTAGGAGATGGAGATGGGCATGGAGGTGCCTGAGATCACAGCTTTGAAAGATACACTCAAGTACCAAGGTGTACAGACTCAGATACAAAGGTACATGCTCTGATACTGTTTGCCTTAAAACAACAAAAAACTCAAGCCACCTGATATCTTATGGTACATTTTTTATTTGATTATAATCCATCATGCAGCATTAAATGGCATTAATAATAATCATAATGAAATGTTAGTTGACATTGACCTAACATGTATCAAGGACACTATGCCTTCTGTGTCCTCTTGAAATCTCACAGCAGTTATCTGAGGCAGGGCCTATGAGTATCCCCATTTTACAGGTGGGGAAACTGTCACCCAGAGAATGGAGAACCCGGCCTATGAACCCATTGGGTGGCAGAACCAAAAAAGCAGTCGGACTCCGGGTCATACAGCTCTCAACCCCTGGGCTCATTTCCAAATCTCACCAGGTGAGCCAGCCGCTGGTGGAGCTGCCCTTTCTGCACCAATACAACAGCAGCAGAGCACCCTGGTGATGCAAATGGAACATCTTTCAAGTCGGCCCTGGACTTTCCACCACAAGAACACATGGGGAGAAGGTTGTGTAGCACACAGCATTTCAAAAGCCAGGTGAGAGGGTGTCCTCCCAGCAAAGCTCAGAAGCACCCACAGTATTCAATTCTTAGCTTGGCTGGTTCAGCAACCCAGGACCGAACCCTCCCCTGGTGTCCTGTCCCAGCCTGCACCGTCAACGTTTCGATAACAAACTAATGCTTGTGCAGAATGGAGTAATACATCCATGGGCTGGTCTGGCAGTGCCGAGTGACACCCTATGGTTAAACACTAGGATCTGGAGTCGCACAGTCTGAGCTGCACTCCCCGCCCCATCGACTTCCAGCTATGAGTCTTCGGACAACTTACTTCATCTTTCTAAAGTGCATTTTCTCCATCTGTAGAATGGAGAAACAATGGCGCCTACTCTGGGGTATCTCAAAGTTTGTGATGCCAATTAACTGTACATGTAATAAAGCACGTCGCACAGAGCAAGAACTTAAAAGAATGCGATTTCTTATGTCAATTATTCCAGCAAAGCTTAAGTATACGACAGACAGCTATGTGGACAAAAGATGTTAAAATTATGGAGTGCCTAGATGCAGTGCTGTTCTGCTGCCTGATGACAGATCTCCCCTGCTGCCACCCCACCGGTCAGCACAGGTGCCCAAGCAGAGAAATTTGACTGTGTCATATCCTTTGGCAAATGATAACTATACAATCCATCAGGTTCTTCCTGGACTTCTGAAGTCAACGTGAAACTCCTTTTAACAGGGAATTACTTGGGGTTTTCAAACACCAGTTGGAATTTCCCCCCTTTTTTCCTGAAAGGCCAACCTGACATTAGGAGGTCGGTTGTGGTTCTGTACTTCTCAAAGCAGGTCTTTCTTAAGCTTCACATCCACTTTGTGTTTTCCCAAGATATGTTTACACTTGAATAACCACTCCAAAGGCGATGGAGGGGTAGGGGGTGACGGACCTGGGGACTGGTCTCAAACAGTGGCTTCAGCCCAGGTCCATCTGGATAGCTCCTGAGTTGGCAGCTACTAGAGCCTGACCTGGGGGCAGAAGAACAATCTAAACAAGAGACTAAAGCAAAGCAATAAGCCCCCTGAACACCACCACCCCTGCATGTCCCAAACTGACCGAGGGGAAGAGTTCTGAATCGGTGTGTGTGTGGTGGGGAAGAGGCTAAGGGAAAAAAAAAATTCAGCCAGGAGGGGTACTTTTGAAAGGATTTTTAAAAATTCCTGCTGCTGCTTATTAAGTTATTAACCCTCTGCCTGGAAGTAGGCTGTCCCACCCACTGCCTTGAGCAGTCTATGGTTAGGGCTGGGTCACCCCTCTGCCAGGCCACCAGGCAGAGAGACCCCTGTGACCTGTATTCGCCTCGAAGCCACAACTGGCAGCTGACCTCACAGCACTGTCCTATAGAAATGTAATGTGAGCCCCACACGCAATTTAAGTTTTTCTAGTAGTCACATTAAAAAGTAATAAAAGGGGCTTCCCTGGTGGTGGTGCAGTGGTTGAGAGTCCGCCTGCCGATGCAGGGGACGCGGGTTCGTGCCCCGGTCCGGGAAGATCCCACATGCCGCGGAGTGGCTGGGCCCGTGAGCCATGGCCGTTGAGCCTGCGCGTCCGGAGCCTGTGCTCCGCAACGGGAGAAGCCACAACAGTGAGAGGCCTGTGTACCACAAAAAAAAAAAAAAAAAAAAAAAAAAAGTAATAAAACCCAGGCAAAACTAATTAGAATAGTATTGAATAATATAGTTGACATAATCCAGTATATCTAAAATATCTTGTATAATATTTTTAATCAAGATGAAAGAATTACTAAGGAGGTATTTTACATTCTTTTTCTTGGTACTAAGGCTTCAAAGTCCAACGTGTATTTTACACTTACAGCCCATCTCAGTTCATACTAGCCTCATTTCAAGTGCACGACAGCCCAGGTGGCTAGTGGCTAAGGTATTGGACAGTGCAGGTCTAGAGCAGTGGGCCATTCCCAATCTGGTTACCTGAATCGCCAAGGGTGAGGGGTGGTGCCCTGTGCAAAACATGACATGCCAACGCCACCTCGGAAGGGCTCGGGGAGAGGCATCTGGCAGCCTTCCAGGTTCTGCTGAGGCACAAGCCGCCACCCACATAGCCCAGTCCCCGCCGCCTCTCTGTAAGAGTCATACAAGAAGACTTAACATTTAAAATACACCCACCAGCACTTCCCTGGTGGCACAGTGGTTAAGAATCCGCCTGCCAATGCAGGAGACACGGGTTCGATCCCTGGTCCGGGAAGATCCCACATGCCGCGGAGCAAGTAAGTCCGTGTGCCACAACTACTGAGCCTGCTCTCTAGAATCCGCGAGCCACAACTACTGAGCCCGTGTGCCACAACTACTGAAGCCTGCGCTCTAGAGCCCACAAGCCACAACTACTGAGCCCGCGTGCCACAACTACTGAAGCCCACGCGCCTAGAGCCCATGCTCCGCAACAAGAGAAGCCACCGCAATGAGAAGCCCACGCACCGCAACAAAGAGTAGGCCCCGCTCGCCACAACCAGAGAAAAGCCCGCGCGCAGCAATGAAGACCCAACACAGCCAGAAACAATAAATAAATAAAATATAATAAAATAATAAAGTAAACTTATTTTGAAAAAAATAAAGATAAAATAAAATAAAACATACTCACCGGCATACTAGCTTAGGATTGGTAAAGCACAAAAAGTAGGAGACCAAAAAAAGTCTTCCAGAGGCAGGTGGACTCACTGAGCCAAGGAGTAAGGTGCCCACTCCTACTAAGCCATGCTGGTCTATTTGTCTATTGGGTCTGAACTTGGCCCCAAGCTTCAACGTGGCTCTTTTTCTTTGTGCACAGTCATGAGCACCATGTATACCTCGTGTGTGAAAGGAAGCGGGAAGTTGTAAGATGTAAGAAAAAATTATGGTCCTATGAAGGGTATTTTGAACTCTTCAAGGCGGATGGAGACATTTCTGGAGCTATTATTCCCCTGTGGATATTCAGTAGGGCATTTAAAATGTCCTCACATAGAGCCCTCTGCAGCTGTCACTTTGTCTCCCTAGGGCTCTGGTCAGAAAGAGACCACCTTTAACCTGGTGGAGGTGGGCTGAGCACACCCATCAAAACTCACTGCAGCTCCCAATCACAGGGCTTCCCGTGTGCTGGGATAAGCTATTCTGCTTCAGCCTTACTTGCTGGGGTGCCTAAATCGAAATCCTTCAAAGGAAAAGCCTGACACATCAGTATGGAAAAGTTCTCTTATCATTTGGATAATATAATTTAGGGCTTGGTAGATAAACATGTACAGGAAATACTTCTATAGAGGTCTTGATCCTCTGAAGATTAATAACCCACGGAACTGCAGACCAGCCTCAAACTTGGAGGAAATAGGCAAGTTATAAAAACAGGAAGAACGGGAAGTTTATTTTTGGATGAATATTTGTTCTAGTGAAGCTCTCGATCCTGACAAAAACCTTGATCTGCAGGTCATTTGCTGCAGCAGAGCAGCTGCAGTGCGTATTTCCACAAGCTGTCCCACCAGAGATTTCCGGGTCTTTCTGGAAAGGGCCTCGCCCCACTCCTGCAAAACATCTGCCTTGCTGCCACTGCTCAGGGTCTCCTTCCTCCCACATTCCTGCCCGTGAGTGGACTCTCCAGTCCAGCTAGAAAGCTCAGGCATCGCCACCAGCCCTCTCTGCCTTTGTCCCTAGGGCCCGAAGCCGGCCCATCTCCCCCAGGTGCATGACCGGTAGCTCTTGGTTTCTGCTACGTCCGTTCCTGCATTATTTGATCAGCCTTCCTCCACAGACTGCCAGCCTCCCTGGCCTCACCAGCCTTTCCACTTCTCCTTCTACAACCCCCGTCACCACACCTTCCATGGCTCCCCACTGCTTCGAGAAGAAAAGCCAAATCTTCTCCTGTTTGATAGACAGAGCTCTACACAACCTGGTCCAACCCAATCTTTACAGCCCTATCTCAATATATGCAGGACTGGCTGTGTGATTTGCGGGGCCCCGTGCAAAAGGAAAATAATTTGTGGGGCGCTTTGTTCAAAAATTATTAAGAATTTCAGAATGGCAAGAGCAGAGCATTAAACCAAGTGTGGTGGGGACCTTCTAAGCCGAGGCCTCATGTGAAGGCATTGGCTGCACACCCACGAGGCAGGCCCCTACCATGCGCTTCCCTCAGACCGACCCCAGAGGGCAGTGGGCGCTGCCACCACTAAGAACCCTTCTCACCTTGCCTCACCCTCACTGAAACTCACCCCTACCCTCAAAGACTTCAAGACAAGGAAATGGGCCTCCATCCTCTCAGGTAACCCATTCAGATGCCCCTTCCACTGAGTTCTCTGGTCCTGGTTGATAGTATGGTTTAATTTACCTGTCTCTCCTCCACACACCTTAATTAGACCAAGAGTCCCAGGGCTCTGGGTTCATTGCTTAGTCATTTCTGTGCCCTTCCCTTCCACCTTTCCAGAACAAAACTTGGTACACATTAGATCTCTATACATTTCTACTAAATGGCCACTAGGAATATTGCTCTCTACCTCTAACGGCCACTTACAAAGCCTCCTATGACCTTGCCAAGTAACTGGTAAAAGGAAAATTTTAAAAAATTCCCCAAAGATCTTGCTTTTGCGCAAGAGATGCCCAGGTCCTCCGGAGACAGAATCACACGATTTTGAGGGCGTCCGAACAGGAACTTCCATTAACCACCATTATGAAACCTGCTGGCCAGACACCAAAGCTGCACATGTTGACTTTGGCAGTTGCTTCACAGGTGGCCCAGCTGGCGCAGTGGCAGAAATCTCACCACCTTCCTGGCTGCTGCCAGTACCATGGGGAGCGTGGTAGAGGGATAGGAAACAGGAGTGCCAGCATTACCTTTCACCTTACCCTGCCTGGCACAGGGGTGGGTAGAGCCCGAGGGGGAAGAGGGAGAGCTATATGTAATTTAATGCCCTATCACTGTCATTGGAAAGTAGGTTTCAAGACAAGAACCTTGAGTTCTCACCTAGAAACTTTAAATGATTTCTCATTTCCCTTGACATGAAGACCTTCTCAGGGAAAATGCTTATGAGCCCTTAAGTTCCTTTTGAGCAAAGAAGCAGAATGAGGTAGGGACTAGGGAGCAGGAGAGTGGAACACTGTTCACCACTACCCCTTAAATGTAGACCCGCTTTTTTATTCTTCAAGAAGAAAAATATTGGAAATCCCAAATACCTTTCTAGACATTCAGGCAAAGTTGATTTTTCCAGCATTTGTCAACTGATTGTTCTCATGGGAGATGGGGAGGCCAAGAAAGGCGGGGATATTGTACCAGAAAGCACAGGTATTAACTCTGTGTACCCTCTGGTATTAGAAGATCTTCGAGGAACCTCCTCCCCCGCAGTAGGCCGTTCAGTAACAGTAACCACAGTAAGACTAGCAGCTATAATTGAGCAGGTTAATCACGGGGTGAGGGCTGGACCAGTTGTTCTCAGTCACATCTCTCCTGGCATTGGGACCATCTGTACCTTCCTTGTTTACTGGTTGCCCTGCTTATTGTGTAGCTCCCTCTTAAGAACGTAAGGTCACCTCTGATCACCCAAGACCCAGAACAGCACTGCCAGCCTAGTAAGGTCAACGTCATCATGGATTTGTCAAGAAGATATCTCCCCTTACAGTCTGGTTCCCATTTTAGAGAGGAAGAGAAATCAAGGCTCAGGGTGTCTGAGGAAGGACGTTTCAGGTTTTGGCTCTTCAGCTGTCACTCTGTGGGTTTAGAGCACTTTGTTGTTTCAGAAGTCCCAGGCCTTGCATCCTTTACAATGTCCCCTGGAGAGACCCGCTTTCGCTGCCACGTCTCACCCAGCAAACATTTCCCACGTATGGCTTTTTTTTTTTTTTAATATTTTCTTAAATTAATGAATTAATTTATTTTTGGCTGCACTGGGTCTTCCTTGCTGCGCACGGGCTTTCTCTATTTGTGGTGAGTGGGGGCTACTCTTTGTTGCAGTGCATGGGCTTCTCATTGCGGGGGCTTCTCTTGTTGTGGAGCATGGGCTCTAGAGAGCAGGCTCAGTAGTTGTGGCACATGGGCTCAGTAGTGGTGGCTCACGGGCTCTAGAGCACAGGCTCAGTAGTTGTGGCGCATGGGCTTAGCTGCTCCATGGCATGTGGGATCTTCCTGGACCAGGGTTCGAACCTGTGTCCTCTGCATTGGCAGGCGAATTCTTAACCACTGCGCCTCCAGGGAAGTCCCCACGTATGGCTCTTTAACAGGTATTTTTTTTTTTAAGTTGAAGCTGGTTTTACTGTTATAGAAGAATACTTCAATTATGAATACAAATTCAGCAAACAGTCTGAGTATCTAAAACCCCAAGGTAGGGGCTGGGGGCTCTCGCACTGTGACAGGGTGATTTTGCGGGGAGTACCCTAAAAGGCTTCTGTGGGGTGGGTTATGTGTTCGGGACTCAGTCGGTGCTGGTTCCCCCAGTTGTCATCACAGAACACAGGCGACACAAGCTCCAAATGGCTACCAGAACAATCTCCTCCTTAGTCTGTGCCCGAGGCTCTTGGTTGTACTTTCTGCGTAAGGAATACAGATACCATTCTCCAGCTATGACCATGGAAAAGGGAGCGGGAACTCCCTGCAACAGAGGCTTCTGAGTTTCTTATCTAATAATTTATAACTCTGATCAATTAGTTTTTGCACAAAATAATGGCAAGCACACTCAGGTCTCAGTTTACTGAATGGACAGCAACAGCTAAACATACTCAATTCTGATACTAGTAAGTGAAAAATAATACAAAACTTTCAAACATACCGGGTAAATGCTTCCAAATTATATTTCAAGTAAACAGGATTTAAGCAGGAAAGGTTTGGTAACTGTGCACATGTAAACTCCAGAGTGAAGACACTGTAGCATTTGGTTAAAGAAAATCAGAAATATTAAAGTAATTAGCCCTATGCACCACAGAAGGCAGAGCTGTTTCCAATTCAGATCTGTCTAGACTATTAACTAAAAATGCAAAATTTAACCTAAACGTATAAGTTTATGGAAAAAGGGAACTTATAAACACTGAAAAACTAGGGAGAGCAAATATCTAAAAGCCACCCTGAGTTAGCAATGAGGCTCGTGTCAAGGCCAGATTTAGTGCATTAGTCGGCCTTACCCAGGAGCTGTGTTTAGGCCCGTACTTCAGTACAACGTTTGGAGGTGAGAGGTTTAACCTGAGTCAATCCAGAGTTTATGAAACTCTGAATCTGAGCCCTCGAGGCAAGGATCGCGTGTCTCCCATTAGGGGCAGGGCCAGAGACATTATCAGTGCCTGACAAAGGAGATGGGTGAGGTAATGCCAGCCCAGGGCGCTGTCTGGGCAGCCTGCCCCACCTGCCTGCACGCAGCGCCTGCCTCCCAGCTAAGGTCTCCATTCCCATCCATCCTGGGCGGTGCTCAGGTTAGCCAAGATCCATGCCGTGGGCTTGTGACTCCATTGATGGAGATTTCTTGAGCCCAAAGAGTATAATGAGGCCCCTCACTGTCTTCCTTGGTGAGGATGACTGGGAGGGGCCTGGTCCGCTCACTGTGGGGTTTACTGTGTGCTCTTAGAGGCTGTTATCAATGGCATAGGAAGTCCCTCCGTCCCCTCCACAGGCTCTACCAGCGCAGACGAGGGATCAAAACCAGTGGGAGGTGAGGGGGTGGTAAGAAAGCAATTCTTCCCCCAAACAAACACACACACACACACACACACACACACACACACACACACACACACA
>NC_041225.1:80212997-80226231 GCF_002837175.3 Physeter macrocephalus
CTCTCTCTCTCTCTCTCTCTCTCTCTCTCTGCAGTTGTGTTCTTGGTCGTTTCCTAGGTACCCAAAGCAAAACCCAAACTCTGAGCGTGTGGTCCAATATTATAAATTTATATATTTTTAATATTATGTATTTAGAATACATTATTATATTATAAATTTAATTATATGATCTTCCTTAGTCTAGCTCACAACACACCTTCCCCCCAGTCTCCTTGGCTGGGAGGCTGAGAGGTAAATTGCCGTCCTCTGCAGCCACACAAGCCACCAATTCAACCAGTCTCCATAGGCAGTGAAGGCGAATCATCTGGGGGAGCTGCCGCTGGTTGGGGAGGGGCGCACAGGATCCTGCATTTCTAACAGCTCCGCAGGGACGCTGGCCCTGTGCAGGGAGCTGTAGGCACCAGGCATCTGGAAATCCCGACCGGCCCAGCCTGTCCCCTCGCTCTCGCTTCTCAGGCCCCCACCCCTCTTTCCTCTGAAGGGTGAAAGAGCCCTTTGATTCACAGTTCTGCCCCAGCGTCAGGAATCCACCTGGCAACTCTCCCCTGTTCTCACCCCAGCAGATGCTTCATCCCCCTTCCAGACAGGCAGCAATACAAAGATATATTAGTGTTTTTTTTTTCCCCCAAAGGGAACATCTTGCCTTGGGAAGCATAGTCTTTCCCCTGAACATTAAAAATCCTGAAGACACTCTACTTTTACAATCAAGAATAATTTTGCTACATTACTTCCCTCTTACCGCCTAAAAAAGTGTGTTAAGGGGGAGGAAGGTGACTCATATAAACTTTTTGGAAGGAAGAGGATAAGGAAACACACAGATTCTTTGAAAATACAACACACGAGGTCCACATTTAAACTTTGTTTTCGCCTAAACATCACAGTCCCCATAAAGAAGTTAAGAACCTAAAACTTTTTGTTATTTGTCAAATAACAGATTTCTAAGATTTGAAAGAAAAAAAAAAATCCCTCCCCCCAACAAACACCTAAAAAGAAATGTAGATTTTGTGCTTCAACCTCAGGGGTGAGGAATGCCAGTGCCCTCTCATTGTTCCATTAATGTGGCAAAACAAACAATTAACAAGAAATTCTGGCAGAGTTCTCAGCAAGGTACAAGTTCAGACAACGGGCTGAAGGCATTTCTTTTTGGTGCAGAAATGGAGTTGCTCTAACTTGAATGAGGGTTAAGAAGCTCTTTGCCATGCACAGATTTCGAAGGAGCTGGAAATTCTGCAGGAGTAAAACTGCATTGTAAGTTAAAAAAAAAACCTGAAGTGCATTTTTAATATCTGGAAAGTAAAGAAAGTTTGCTGAAGAAATGTTTAAAGCAAGTAAGCAAAAAGAATGCGACTTCCCTGGTGGCGCAGTGGTTGGGAATCTGCCTGCCAATGCAGGGCACACGGGTTTGATCCCACATGCCGAGGAGAAACTGAGCCCGTGGGCCACAACTACTGAGCCTGCGCTCTAGAGCCCGTGACCCACAACTACTGAGCCAGTGAGCCACAACTACTGAAGCCTGTGCACCCTAGAGCCCACACGCCACAACTACTGAAGCCCGTGCACTCTAGGGCCCGCGTGTTTCAACTGCTGAGCCCACATGCTACAACTACTGAAGCCCACGCACCTAGAGCCCGTGCTCCGCAAAAAGAGAAGCCACTGCAATGAGAAGCCCACGCACTGCAGCAAAGAGTAGTCCCCACTCACTGCAACTAGAGAAAGCCCGCATGCAGCAACGAAGACCCAATGCAGCCCCAAAAAAAGAATAATAAATACTACCTGTGATCCACCACCTAGAGATCACCACTGCCGATAAAGCAACCTGCAATCACAGGGGTCTTAGCTGGACAAAGCTGAGGACGGATACCTTGATATATACATCACCCCCTCCCCATGCTTGGACTCATCTGGAAATTTGCAGAGTCCAGAACCATCATGAAAGATTCCAACACCTACAGAAATGTCTGATGGTCTGGGGATAAGAGCCAAAATCACCTTCAGAGAGGACGACTGGTAAGGCAATCTTAACAAAATAAAGGAAAAGGAGAAGCGTTTCCAGAAATAACCAAAGCTGCACCTGGACCCAGCCCTTTGCCACAAGATCGTGCAGCAAAACTGAAAGAACTCTATCACCAGAGGCCAGCGACTCTACTATGGAAATCCCCACCTCGGGCTCCGGATGGGGGGAAGGTGTTTCCTCTGTTGGATGTCAAAGGCAGTCCTGACCACAGCAGGGGCTGGAGTGAAGCAGCACTAAGTCAAACATGGCCAACTCAGCAGCCTGCTACAGGCAGTAATAATGTAATTGTCAAGAGGGACAGCAACGGGAGTGGCTGGAGTGGGGGAACTGCAGAGATGCAGGTGGTGGTTTACAGCCCAGACTCTGGATCCAGACTGCCCGAGTTCAAATCCAGACTTTGTCAAGAGCTAGGGGCACCCGGGTAAATTAATCTCTCTATGCCTCTGTAAAGGGGGATGTGATAGCAGTACTTGTTTCATAGGGTTGGTTGATTAAAGAGTGTCAGCCATCAAATGCACGTAGACCAATACTGGCCACATGCGAGCACCATTTAAGTTACTGGGTATTTATTTTTTCCTACACTTTCTAAAATAAGTCATATTAATTGTATCACTAGACATTCTTGTCACTTGTCCTTTATCTTTGGCTCTTCCTGCCAAATGGCGCAAACTCATCTCAATATGTACTCGTATATACTAGAGTGACCAACTGTCCAGGGTAGGACTTTCAGTGCTACAACTAGGGCAGTGCCGGGCAAACCGGAATGGTCAGTCACCTTAATATACACATAAAAGTGTAAGTAAGAAAACAAGAGTCATGCCTGTAACACCACAGCTCAGAGATGACCACAACCAGTACTTAACAGGCTCGTGTAGTTCCTTCCGGTCCTTTTGCTATGCATGCTTCAGGCAAAATTTGGATCATGATATGTAGATACAGAGTTCCGTATCCTGTTTTCACCCAATGCTGTATTCTTCATATTATTAGTAATTCCTTGAAAGTACTGTTTTCTGAGGCTGCATGCTATCTGGTCATACGGATGTTCCACGTGGCTTACCCCCTCTCCTAGGCTCTCTTATCGACATTTTCAACTCATAACTTTAAACACCACTGCCCATAAGTGGGTTTTCACCTGATTATTATCTTTAAATTTCTAGAAGAGGGCTTTTGGATAAAGATGAACTTTAAAAAAAAAATGTACTGATATATATATCACCAAATTGCTTTCCAGAAAGGGTACACTAAATTCTACTCCCAACAGCAGTATATGAAAAATGCCCCCTCACTAAAGCCATACCAGCATTAAAAAATACTTTTCTATTTGATAATTAATAACAGTTGAAAAAATGCTATTGTTTCATTTGTATTAGTTTACTAATTGGGGGAATAACTGCTGTAAAACTGCTATTATGTTTTTGCTGCATTTCTTTAATAATTTGTGGGGTTGACTATTTTGTTCCATGTTTAGCCAACTATATTGTTCTCTTTTAACCAGTTAGCTTGGTATTTTTTAAAGTATTAAGTTGTCTATTTTTCTACTGGTTTCCTTAGTGTCTCTTTTTGTAATTTCCTGAACTCTTCAGAGTTTTATATTAACTCTATATATCACAAGTGAGGCAAACTTTTTTTTTTTTGCAATTTTGTCTGTTAAATTATCTGTGCTATCATACAAACATTAGTGATATCAGTGATTTCCTCTGTAATTTCTTCCAGTACCTCTATGTGTGGGCAATCCTTCTTTTCGTAGAGATGAGTTAAACATCTACCTGTGGGTTCTTCTAGTTTATTTTTAAAGGTTTTCATTTTTAAAATATTTATTTCATAGTTTTGAAATAAAATGTGAGGTGAGGCTCTACATTCGAAGGAAATCATAAAACCCATGGCACAATGGAGTTATGCTGAAATGAGGAAATTGTTAAGAAATTAAATACGCAGGATACAAACTGGAGATTTGCATGAGATCTACTCTCAGTAATGAATCAGCTCATTAAAAAGCAGTACTCAGGCATCTACCCAGAGAAAACCATAATTCAAAAAGATACATGCACCCCAATGTTCACAGCAGCACTATTTACAATAGCCAGGACATGGTAGCAACCTAAATGTCCATCAACAGAGTAATGGATAAAGAAGATGTGGTACATATATACAATGGACTATTACTCAGCCACAAAAAGGAATGAAATTGGGTCATTTGTAGAGACATGGATGGAACCAGAGACTTTCATACAGAGTGAAGTAAGTCAGAAAGAGAAAAAGAATATATTAACGCATATATGTGGAATCTAGAAAAATGGTATAGATGATCCTATGTGCAAAGCAGAAATAGAGACACAGATGCAGAGAACAAATGTATGGATACCAAGGGGGGAAGGGGAGGGTGGCAGGAATTGGGAGATTGGGATTGACACATGTATACTATTGATACTATATATAAAACAGATAACTAATGAGAACCTACTGTACAGCACAGGGAAGTATACTTAATGCACTGTGGTGACCTGAATGGGAAGGAGGTCCAAAAGGGAGGGGATATATGTATACGTATGGCTGATTCATTTTGCTGTGCAGTAGAAACTAACACAACATTGTAAAGCAACTACACTCCAATAAAAATTAATTAAAAATGAAAAAAAAAAAGCAGTACTCGACAATGAACAGGATCAAGCAGAACGTGCCAGGGACACTCAATCCTCCTCCTTCGCCAGTCCTAGTCTTCCTAAGTGTTGTTTTAGTGGAGTGTCAGGAGTTGAGGGGAAAAGATGAGGGATGAAAGCAGAGGGCAGTACAATGATAAGGGCAGGCTGGGGGTCCCTCAGGCCCTTCTGGCCCCAGAACCCGAAGAATGAGAGATTCTACCTGCCACTGAATAACAGGAAATAAGGAACTGTGAGGAACTTGTTAGGAGTTTAAAACAGATCTCTCCTTTGCAAAAGGCAAAAGATCACAGAGCTAGCTATTG
Organism: Physeter macrocephalus; assembly: GCF_002837175.3. NCBI lineage: Eukaryota > Metazoa > Chordata > Mammalia > Artiodactyla > Physeteridae > Physeter > Physeter macrocephalus. Next base: position 80,217,974 of record NC_041225.1, read on the forward strand.
TTCTTATATAAATTTATTGCTACAGAGATCAAAACAAGGCAGCATCATGTTATTCAAAATAATGCCGAGTATGGCATCCAGCCACCTCTTAGCCGCCTGCACAGAGATGCAGTACTATTGTGGGAAGCACACTATGTGGGGAATGTGCACCTCTCCCCAGCCTGCCCTTCCACCTGGATCTCCAACCCCAAATCCAGAGCTGAAGAGTGCAGTTTTACTCAATACCTATTTGTTGAATAATCATAGTTTCATTCCTTCGTAATAATCATAATAAAGGGATTTACCAGATATGAAAAGAGATCTTTTGGTGTCTCCTGATCTGTGGCCCCCTTCTCCAAACAATCATCTCAAATATCCTCTTGTACTGGGGAGCATATGGACTATTCTTTTTGAAGTCATTCATTCATTCATTCATTCATTCATTCAATCATTGTTATTGCTCACTGACAGGCTACTCGTGATAATGGGAGCAGAAAGCCATGGTGCAGTCAGAGACATCTGGGTTCCAGAACCCAGCTCCCGCACTTGCCACCTGGGGGACGATCTTGATAAACTACTTACCTCTGAACCTGGGCTCCTCATCTCTAAAATGGGTTTAAAACCACACAAGTAAAGGCTACTGTGAAGACTACTAAGAGTGTGTGAGAAGTACAAGAAGGCAAGAAAATTGTAAAATGGCAGCCAATAGTGGCTGCTACATGGGGAAAAAAATAAAAAGCTTTCCCCGTGTCACATGCATCTGTGGATCAGATGTCTCCTCTGATGTAAATTTGTTAAAGTCCAGCAAACAATTTAAATTCTCATTTCCTCTCAGGTAGCTAATCTGCTAGAAATAGATCAACCACAGTTCAACAACTAAGCAATTACACATCATTAGGTTCGGAAAGATGATTCCGCAGATGAACCCCTGCTTTTAAAATTCACAGGCGTTCTGGCAAAGTGTGCTGCTTTTAGAGGCTGGTCATGGATGGGAGGTGGCTGCTGGCACCCTGCACAGGCTTCTGTCTGTCAGGAAGCCGCTGTGAATGGACACGAACAGGGCTTAATGGACCTTTTGTTGCAAAGCGGCTTCAATAAACCCCCAAAGTGAGCATTACCTTTGAGCCAAATCTGACTGAAGACCACACACTATCTGAAGACTGATTTCTTATCAATATGTTTCACGGACATTCAACAAACATTCACCTGACCCACTTGAACATGAAGAAAGAAGCACACTCCCCTAGTGTTTACTGAACCCTCATGGGGGCAGGGCTCCTTCCTCTGTGCCTTCTGTCCATTTCTGATACCAGGCTTGCTAGGAGCCCTGAGCTGTCTTGCTTATTATCTCAATATCCTAGTACATCAAGCCCAGTTCTGAGCACGGTGAGGCTCAAAGAAGGTGGAAGGTAGATAGATATTCAAGACTGGCCAGGAGTCTTTTTTCCTTTTATATGAAGTTAAAAAAAAAAAAAAAAGAATTTTTTTTTAAACCACTACATGTTCACATGATGCTACTTCCATGTCTCATTTTAGGTAAGTTTATGCCAATCCGAGTGATGTTTACTCATTTTCTAAACGAGGAAAACGTGACTGCTCTCGTTGGGCTTGACTCTAGCCACAAGTGTAATGAGTACAGAGCTGTCCTGTCATCAGGACTTGCCACATCTGGCAATTTCCCTCCATCACCAGCTTCCCCCAGAAGGGTCCGGCCCACTGGCCGCCCATCCACGTACCCTTGATCGACTTCCCTCATTCCAGCCCAGGTTCTTCTCTGGCCTGGGATCTAAGTGTCCAGCGTTGCTCGGTCTGCGGCCCCGCCCCCCCCTCCCCATGCTCTTCTCTCGCGTACTTTAACCCTCTGCGGAGGATTTCGTCCGTCACCGAGCGCACCCCTCCGCCCCACTCGCGGCAGAACCTCCCATCCCGACCCTTCCTTCAAGTCTGGGGGGGTGAAAGGAAGCCGACCTGCGCCCTCTCCCGCGCACTCCCCAGGGCTCCCTCCAACACCTGCACCCCGCAAGACCGAAGTCTGAAACCTCTGCCACTGGACTCGCACCCCCTTTAGCTGCACCCCAATTCTCCCACATCCGAGCTTCCTGTCTTCCAGTACATGCATCACCAACCATCTCTCATGGGCTCCCGCAGTGGCCTGAACTCTCCGCCTCTGACCACTTGGATCAAGTCACTTAGCCTCTCTGAACTTTCACTCAGTTTCCCTGTCGGTATAAGGGGGCATGGATAGCACCATTGCGGAGGGCTGTTATGAGGATTGAAAGACATTAGGGGTGTCAGGCACCTAATGATGAACTCGAATTTTTTGCCTTACAGTTGGAAGCCCTGCTGTGGTCCCCACACACCCCGTGAAAAACCTTCCACTGCTCCCTGCGATTTACAGAGTCATTAGCTCCTCATTCAAGGTTCTTTTTTCCATCTGCCCCAAACCACTTTTTCTTAACCTTACCTTTCAAACTACTCCTTTTCCCCTCAAATGTCTTTTGTTGTGGCCAATACCTGCTCTGTCTTAAGAGGTCAACAGTTTGAGATTTGGAATCAGACTGTCTTGGGTTCAAATTTCCACCCTAACCTCTTATGAGCTTCCTTGGGCAAGTTATTGAAGTGATCCAGGCCTTAGTTTTGTTAGCAGGAAAGAAGCTGCTGTGAGGATTACATGGGATAACGAGGCTGATGCCTCAGCCAAGCGCCCGGGGTACGGTGAGCACTCAATAAGCACTGATTACTCTTCTTTAGAGTCTCTGTCCATCCTCTTGCTTTGCAGTCTGAATACTTGTTAAATACTTCGGCCTAAAACACCTCCCTCTCTGCACGGCTAAGCCTGTCCTGCAAGGCTCAACCCAAATGGCACCTTCTCCATGACGGGTTTACCTGAAACTCAGCCATCTAACTAATCACCTTACCCTTCTGAATCCCTGCAGCACGTGGCCCTACTCTTGGGCACTTGCCCCACTGCAAGATGTCCTGGACTTGACTGACGACATTTATGGGCAGGCCCCATGTCTGATTCATCTCTGTATTAGCCACACAGTCCTGGACAGGGCAGAACACTGGTAAATATTTGCTGAGTGAAAGAACAAATTTTTGGAGGAAAGGCAAGAGGGAGTTCCAAGCTCTGAAGACTAAGGACCCAGCACCACAGTGTAACTGAGCAACAGGGCAGAGATGGATTTGTCCTGGGACACACCGGAGGAGTAAAGAATGTTTTATTCCAAAGGAGCACTGAAGCCAAACTACACAAAGTAAAGTGAAGTCAGCCTCCTCCTGTCTACTCCAAGTGAAGCCTGGCTGCCTCTCCAGAGCCAAGAGTGGCCGCCATTTTAAACAAATAAGTCACGCTGCCTCTGGGCATAAACAGCCCTCCAGGCTTCAATCCTGAGGGGAGGGACTCGTGCAGATCCTGTGCTTGAAAAATTAGATCTTTGATCCCAAGAGGCTATTCTAAACTTCTAACCGGGTCTGTCTGCTTAGCAGTTCACTCCTTAAAAGCCTGTGTTGGTAGCAAGTACAGCTGCATTCTTAATCACTTACACCCCACAACCAACTAAAGATAGCTTGAGGAGGTCTGCCATATGCCAAATTCTTCTTTTAAATAAGAACACAAGAACCGTTCATGCAAGAAAAATTCAGTCATGGCCATAAGAAAAGAAAAAGGAAAAACACTTGGCTTTTCTTTGTTTTGAATGAAATACTGAAGTAGAAAAATTGATAGCGAAACAGATGCACACTATATCCTGACACCCCATTCACCAGGCTTATATGATTTACACGGCCCGGGCTCTGAGATCCTAACCCCAACACCGATGAAAATCCTGAAGATGACCCAGGCCTGCCGGAAATCAGCCAACAGCAGCGCTAAATGATAAACCCAGCCCTCAGTGCCACCATCTTGAACAAATAAGCCATTATTAACTCTTCTCTTTGGTAACTGGGTTGGGTTGTGGCTTAGGACATCTTTCTTTTCCTTTTTACCCAAACCGTACCAATCTATCAAGGCAAAATTGAATTCCTTTCTCTTCTGCAAAGCTTCTCTTAACTGCCTAAAAACCAAGATAAATCTCCCCTTTGCCCCCATCAAATTCCTACAGTGTTTTTGGCCCTTTGCTCATAATACAAGGTAACATGTAATTATATTTAATTCACAGACTCTGGCCTTTCTAACTAGATTGCAAACTTCTTGAAGACAGCAGTCTTAGCTAGACTTCTTTAGACACGTCATTTCCTCCAAAGAACTTGACAGGGCTCTGTGCAGCCTTGTAGAGAATATGCAGGTGTGACTACTTCTCCAGTGAAACCACTGATGCACAACCTTTCTGCCATCAATTTTAGTGATTATCCACTGGCTTCCTCAGGCTTAGCTCTCTTATATCACCTTCCACAATTCCACTCCTCACTCCTCCTGAAGTAGTTATATGACATTTTAATTAAATCAAGATTCGGTGGGGCTTCCCTGGTGGCGCAGTGGTTAAGAATCCGCCTGCCAATGCAAGGGGCATGGGTTCGAGCCCTGGTCCAGGAAGATGCCACATGCCGTGGAGCAACTAAGCCCGTGTGCCACAACTACTGAGCCTGTGCTCTAGAGCCTGTGAGCCACAACTACTGAAGCCCGCGCGCCCTAGAGCCCGTGTTCTGCAAGAGAAAGCCACTGCAATGAGAAGCCTGTGCACCGCAACGAAGAGTAGCCCCTGCTCACCACAACTAGAGAAAGCCTGCACGCAGCAACGAAGACCCAACACAGCCAAAAATAAATAAAATTAATTAATTTTAAAAAAACTTGGTGGTACACTGGTGTGATTAAATATTTAATGTGGATCTTATAAAATGGCTAGATTTTCTTTCTTATAAGCCTGTTTTATTCCTACATTAAAAACAGCCTTCTTTTAAAATGTTTGCTTACTTTTCAATGTGCCCTGGTCCAGGAAGATGCCACATGCCGTGGAGCAACTAAGCCCGTGTGCCACAACTACTGAGCCTGTGCTCTAGAGCCTGTGAGCCACAACTACTGAAGCCCGCGCGCCCTAGAGCCCGTGTTCTGCAAGAGAAAGCCACTGCAATGAGAAGCCTGTGCACCGCAACGAAGAGTAGCCCCTGCTCACCACAACTAGAGAAAGCCTGCACGCAGCAACGAAGACCCAACACAGCCAAAAATAAATAAAATTAATTAATTTTAAAAAAACTTGGTGGTACACTGGTGTGATTAAATATTTAATGTGGATCTTATAAAATGGCTAGATTTTCTTTCTTATAAGCCTGTTTTATTCCTACATTAAAAACAGCCTTCTTTTAAAATGTTTGCTTACTTTTCAATGTACCAATTATTATTTCATCTACAACCTGGGCCAGAGCTGAAAAGCATTTTTTCAATATGATCAAAAGCATTTTTGCTCCGAATGCCATCCCTTCTGAGACCATCCATCTTACACCACCCCCATGTGGACTGGCTGTTCTCAGGGCCTACATGTTTGGCTGCATGGCTGTGGCTTCTTCCCTTCATTTCTGTTCTGTGCTGGATTCCTGGATTTCATGGTGTTCTCTTTCTTTCTCCCATGCTCTGATGGAATGTTCTCTCACTCCGTTTTTGGTTCAGTACTAGATCTGGAAGCCTAGCCTTTAGGATTCTGTAGCAGAAACTGCCATCTATCCCACCCCCAACTTTGCACCACCCACCCTGCAGGCAGTTTGGTTTCAGCTTTCTCTGCTAAGCCAACATTCACACACTGGCACTCCATCTTGCAAAATTTGGTTGTTATCCCTCTGGGAGGTTTCTGGGTTCATCCTGTTTTCATTCCTTACTGTCATTTTCTTAGAGTTTTGGGAGGAAGCAGAGATATACACGCTTGTTCAGTTTACTGTGTTTAACCAGAAATCAAGGACTGAATGTTTACAAACAGGATTACAAGGTCAGTCACCATGTCTTCCACCATTTTTTTCCCTTCTAGCATCAAGTACAAAGACTTTATAAGTAGTGAGAGCTCAAGAAGTATTTGCCAATAGCGGTGGGTCAATAATTTAATTAAATAAATGCTAACAATTAGACCACTCACAGATTATAAATGGTAAAGCAATCAGAATATTAAAACATACAAATATCTGTGCATTTTTCTGAGGTAATTCTAAAGGCACTTGGGTTTCATAGAAACTCAAACACAACTAGAGTACCTCACTTTCCGACATACAGTAGAAATGGCTTCTTTACAATACAAAGCAGAGCAAAAAATCTTTAGGAATAATATGTTTATTTTGTTGTTTTAGTTTTTGTCCAAACAGTCGTGAATAAATACCAACTGCTGGCAGAACTCTAAAGTTCTTTGCATTCCAGATAAAGTCATTCATTTATTCAACAAATACTTAAGATTATACTGTGTCCTGGTACTTTCTAGGTGGCACTAGTGTATACTAGAGAAAAGAGAAACGTGGTTCCTGCTTACATACAAGGAGACCGACCATGAACATATAAATCAACAGACCGTGGTACAATCCTACACAGATTTAAAGTTGGACCACTGAGTGAATGGTGGTGTCATTTGTCAAGACAGGGAAGGGTGGGCGAGTGCGCTGCCCCCCTTTAGGAGATTGGAAGTTCTGTTTTGGACATTTAATGCCCAAAACGTCTAACATTTAGATGCACGTTAGACGTCCGTGTGGCGATACACAAATCTGGAGTTCTGGGAATGGCCAGCCTGGAGAAATCAACCTGTGAGTCATCTGCACACAGAATGGTACATAAAGCCGTGGGACTAGATGGCACCCAGGCAGGCCTGGAGAGAAAGGGGAGAAGGGGGGTGCTCCAGCAGCTAAGGAGGTGAAACCTTAGTAAACACACTGTAATTCCCATCAGAGTTCACTATGCAATCACAGCATCTTAAGACAAAGTAGATGTTAAACGCACACCTATATTACTGCCTGAATTAGAGCAATGTAATTCTGCAAAGCAGCTGCATCTGAAGACATTCTGAAAATTCAGAAATTATTAAATCAATAGGCACGGTACAGGGGCTTCCCTGGTGGCGCAGTGGTTGAGAATCTGCCTGCCAATGCAGGGGACACAGGTTCAAGCCCTGGTCTGGGAAGATCCCACATGCTGCGGAGCAACTAGGCCCGTGAGCCACAACTACTGAGCCTGTGTGTCTGGAGCCTGTGCGCCACAACCAGAGAGGCCGCGATAGTGAGAGGCCCGCACACTGCCATGAAGAGTGGCCCCCACTCGCCGCAACTAGAGAAAGCCCTCGCACAGAAACGAAGACCCAACACAGCAAAAATAAATAAATTAATAAACTCCTACCCCCAACATAAAAAAAAAAAAAATAGGCACGGTACAGACACACAAAGAATCATAATTAAGGTCTTTGCTTTGCAGGACGGCAGAAGGTTTGCTTCAGTATTAACCAAAAAAGGGTTAGACAGTGATGAGCACATTTGGTCAAACTGAGAAACAAATGAATCTACCACGTCGGGACATTTTACACTTCTGCCAAAGAATTCATTGGCACAATCCTTACTTTTAGCCAACACTGAACCCAGTAACATTTGATTTACATCCAGAATCCCAAATACATTCCCAAAAACCAAATATAAAGCATCAGACTTCACTCAAGGACCACAGTGAATCCTGAAATGTCCAAGGTTTTTCAAGGAGCAGCTATACTTGGCAGTACTGTGTTGGCCATGTGCAAACCAAACAATGGCCCTCCTAAGGAGACAACTACTTCCAGAAGGGATTAAGTATAGAAAAGTCAACATTTAGAATATGATATACTAGATATCTTTAGAACACAAAGAGAAACCTCAAAAAACTAAACACAAATTAAAGCCTTGCTACTCAAAGTGTGGTCCACAGAGCAGCCAGCAGCAGCAGCAGGAAAACTTAACAGAAATGCAGGCTCTCAGCCCCTGGGCCCAGCCCTGCTGAATGGGAACTTGCAAGTTAGCAAGACGCCCCAGGTGACTCACACCCACGTGAAAGCCCTGGTCTAGGAGGCCTGGACCTCAGGGCGTTGCTGGTGCTGTGCTGGTGACAGGAATAATCAGGTGAATAGAACGTTTAAACACTTCACTCCAGAAGCAGCAGCATAGTCAGTTTTCAAAAAAGGAACATTCAGGGGCTTCCCTGGTGGCGCAGTGGTTGCGCGTCCGCCTGCCGATGCAGGGGAACCGGGTTCGCGCCCCGGTCTGGGAGGATCCCACGTGCCGCGGAGCGGCTGGGCCCCGTGAGCCATGGCCGCTGAGCCTGCGCGTCCGTCCGGAGCCTGTGCTCCGCAACGGGA
>NC_041225.1:80226959-80227969 GCF_002837175.3 Physeter macrocephalus
CAAAAAAAAAAAAAAAAGGAACATTCATGCTAATTATATTCCCCGTAATTGTTCTAAGGATTGTGCGTAGGCAGGCAACCATGTAAAGTTAAAATCTGTAATCACATATACTCACAAAGTTAATCACATATATTAAATATATGAATGAACCACATGGGAACTAGGTAAGCACAAGTATATACAGCGCGTCTTTAACCAAACCAAGTTGTTTTAAAAGTTTCTCTCTTCTCTTTATTAGACAGCTAAACAGTCTCACTAATGACAGTTTTCTTGGGGAGTTTTCTTGAGGAAGACATATAAATTTAACATAGATACTTATTCCTACTGGACCCCATTCATTCATTTGGCAGATGCTGCTTGAGCTCCTATTATAGCAGGCACTGAACACAGCAATGAACAAAACAGGCAAACGTCCTGCTCTCCTGGAACTAAACCGTATTGTGCATAGACGGAGTGGACCTGGGGTCTCTGGGAGCTGGAGCGTCAACACCCCACCCCCAACAAGTCTGGGACACGAGATCTGGGGGAAGCCACTGAGCAGGCAAAGGGTACAGGTGTGGGTCTACAAAACCGCATGTCTGCTTCTTACAAATGCAGGCATGGCCCAGTCATCCCATGCACAGGTCCCCAGCTTGGACATCATCCTTTCCCTTCTGTCAAATAAATCCCTCCCTGCCCAACAACTGGCCCAGGAAACCATCCTTGGGCAGACCTCACTTTCATTCCCCACTTCTCTCCCGTCTTTGGTGCAGTATGGACACAGTGTTATAAACATGATTAGAAACAATAATGGTGATGACAATAGCAGCTTGCTAACATTTACTACATGCTTTCTTCTGTGCCAGGTGTGTCCCTACATCAGCCCATTTTCCAGAAGAGAAAACTAAGGGCTTAGAGTTTATGTAACTGCTCTAGGTCACCTGACTAACAAATGGCAGAATCAGGACTCAAACTGCCTTCTTTCTTTGTTTGTTTGTTTGCGGTACGCGAGCCTCTTACTGCTGTGGCCC
>NC_041225.1:80228172-80239859 GCF_002837175.3 Physeter macrocephalus
ACTGCTGTGGCCCCTCCCGTTGCAGAGCACAGGCTCCGGACGCGCAGGCTCAGCGGCCGTGGCTCACGGGCCCAGCCGCTCCGCGGCATGTGGGATCTTCCCGGACCGGGGCACGAACCCGTGTCCCCTGCATCGGCAGGCGGACTCCCAACCACTGCGCCACCAGGGAAGCCCCTCAAACGGCCTTCTTATAGCACTTTTCAGCTTGGTGGAGAAAAGTACAGAATCGACATAAAAATGTAGATAGAGAAAGCTCTTTTTCAGGGAGTTACTGAAATATCCTTTTCATCTTTCCTTTTATCACTCCAATAGCAGTTAACAAGGGCCAGTGCCATAAATCCTGTTTTTCCTCTTGCTTAGTTCTTCTTTTATTCTGACTCCAAATACTCCCGAGTTACAATGTTCAACAGTGATTTTTTTCCCCTTCATTACAGCTTTGTTAGAAGTGCAAAGTAACTGTGAATGACTGTCCAAATGAGCAGGAGGAAAAACCCCCAATTAAGTCCAATACACACACCTGAACTTAATAGGCCTTCAGAACCCCCAAGCGATTGATCAGCACCGCAGGGCTCCCGAGAACACAAAGGCGATTTTGTGGGAGGAATGCTGCGTGGCAATCTTCTTTTCTGTGATTCCACCTCATTTTATAACAATGTTCAGACATTTGGTTTGAGCAAGTATAGTAATTACATTTCTCACTTTGAACTAATTTAAGCAGCTACATCTGAGCCCCTCCACAAGTCCTCAGACTCATCCGCCCTCCTCCTCCTCCCCAGAGCACTCCTGTCTGAGAAGACCCAGCGCCTTTTTGCCCAGGGATTGCCCCCACTTCCCTGCAGGCATTCTTTTAAATTCAAAACTAATCCTGCGAAAAAGCTGACCGCCTGCAATGGGCAGCCCCCCCCCCACACACACACATCCTTTCTTCCTGGCACTCATCTGAATGATCCCCGTGGGGAAAGAAGGACACCAAGACAACCAGACCTCCCTGCTAGCCAGCTGTGTCACCTGGGGCTCCACTCCCCAGGCCTCGGTGTCCTCATCTGTTAAATGGTGCTTCTGGCCTAGATGTTGTTGATGGACACTCTTTGGACCTGATGACACAGCCCTCAGGTTAGAGGAGCAACCACCAGGAGGTGGCAGGGCCCTCCAGAGCCGGGGCAAAATGCCCGGGTCCGCAAACACCATCCCAGAGGCAGTAAATCCCTCAGCCTGTGCCCTCCAGAGAAAAAGCAAGAAAGCACGTTTTCTAACCCTCTTCACCCAAACCTCCACCCACACACTTTCCAATCCTCCAACCTCCTTCTTAGAATTCACTCTCCATAGCGGTCAAGAATAATGAATCAAAATGTTAAAAACACAGAAAGCGACACCAGTGCCCACGCCCTCTCCTTCCCCCAGTCGAAGAGCCTAGCTGTGAGAGATGGGACCTACGTTTGTCTCAAAGATGTCAAGGAGCTTTTAGAGAGAATGTGACAGGGGGCTAAGTGGTGGCAGAAATGAAGTCGGTCACTACACTCTCTGTGCACCATGCCTGAGATGTCCTGACTGTTTATCTCTGGGGAGGATCTTTTTTTTCATTGAGGAGGTCAGGGGCAGGTGGCAACACAGACTTCAGGCTGCTTGACAAACCAGCCCTCCTGGCTGCAGGTTCGAGACAGGCCAGAAATAGTTAACACATCAAGTTCTCCTTCGCTGGGAGCAAACCTGTTCCACCAGAGTGGCCAGATAAAGGGAGCCGCCACTTCCTTAGAGATAAGATCCACCTTTCCTGAGAGCTCAGACCCGCAGGCGAGGCAGCGCTTTCCACTCACACGGGCTTCTGCCCTAAGTCACTGGACACTACTCGGGGCAGTAGAAAGTTTAGTCTCTTCCTCAAATGGGGGCATTTAGCAACTTTATTCATGGCTAAACGTCCCAGGACAGAAAGTCTCGGGACCTCACAGCTAATGTGAATAATGAAAAACTCCCAAATCACAATGACTTAACAAGAACTTGAGATGTGTGCATGTGTGTGTCTGTGTGTGTGTGTTGTGTGTGTGTATGTGTGTGGTGGGAGAGGGTGATTAATGCCTATGCCTGAATTCAAAGGAAACACCTTATGCAGTGAAAACCCATCAAATGACAATCTTTAGAGACATTTAAATTGTCCTCAACAAGTAAAGATTCAGTGAGAGTGGCCTTGAATCTGTTGCTGTGTTGGCCACAGATGCAGGAGAAAAGTTGGTAAATCAAAGGTGTGGGTGCACGGCCTGCAAAGTTTCTCTCTGCTCCAGGCTGGGGGGATGCTGCTTATTTCAAGCAGTTTTGTGCCGAGTCTTTGTGTACACTCACTGTCACATACACCCAAGTTCACGTGCTCTGCAAACCTAGATTTTGGTGTCTGGTTTGCTTAAATCAAAAGATCAACTTGTATTTGGATCACGTTGTCCTTTTACCTGTGAGGACACTATCTGCTCAAGCTTCACCTTGGGAGCACAGGTAATTTCCCAGAACTCCATTTGGAGGACAGTTCTCCCTTTTGGCTCTTGGGAGTGTCTTAAAATACTGCTACTAACACAAAAGGGTGTGATGCCCTAGTAATTATTTTACTCTCCAGAACAAACAATAAAAATATCAAAAGCTGGGAAAGGAAGTCAGAGGACTAAAAGGGCAGAAAAAAAAGAATGTTATCAGAATGTTTATGACATAGCCTGCGTGTGGAGAGTAACTCCAAAATATCCCACCAGGCCAGGCCTCTGTTCCTCCTCTTTCCTATTTCTTTCCCAGAGTCCCCTCTGGCAGCCTGCACAGTCACAGATCCTTGGCAGAGTCTAGAATCTTGGTATTCAATGAACCAAATGGGTGAGGGGCTCTAGACGCCCCACATCCATTCACTTGACATAGACAGGATTTACCGGTCTGTTTTCAGCTCGAGAGAGAGTTCTTTGCAAATCCAGCCTCTTGGGCCCCTCTCCTCTCTTGCTGGTTCCATCTTCCAGGCTGCTTATCAGAGGGGCATGATCTGTCCCTTCTGTCTACACCTCGGGCCCCCTCAAGAAGGCTCTAAGTTGAAACTGCTTTCCAGGTGCCAGAAACATTCACCTGGCTCAAACATGATGGGCACTGCAGCAAGCAACTTCACTGCTGGGTCTAAATGAATCCTCACAAGCCTCATAAAATTAGTCCCATCTGACAGATGAGGAAGCCAAAGTCTAGGAAGATAAATATACAATACAAGAGAAAGGGTCCAAATCTGAAATCAGCTCCCCTGCCTCTGAGGCGGAGACTGTATTTATGATGCCACAGTGATTCCTATAGGAATTCCCTGTACATCACCTTCTCTGAACAGGTGGTAGAGCTCCAGGCAAACTGCTCAGCCAGACCCAAAGACCCCTTCCAAGGCTTGTGTACAAAATCCCAGTCTCCAGTCCCAGGAATCTGTCAGGTTTTCTGGAGTTTTTCTTCTTCTTCTTTTTTTAAACATTTATCTTGTTTGCTCACATTATAGGCTTTTCCTTTTTTTTTTTTTTTAAATTTCTGGCTGCGTTGGGTCTTCGTTGCTGTGCGCAGGCTTTCTCTAGTTGCAGCGAGCGGGGGCTACTCTTCGTTGCGGTGCAGGGGCTTCTCATTGCGGTGGCTTCTCTTGTTGCGGAGCACAGGCTCTCTGTGCACGGGCTTCAGTAGTTGTGGCACGCAGGCTCAGTAGTTGTGGTGCATGGGCTTAGTTGCTCTGCAGGATGTGGGATCTTCCCGGACCAGGGATTGAACCCATGTCCCCTGCATTGGCAGGCAGATTCCTAACCACTGCGCCACAAGGAAAGTCCCTCTGGAGTTTTTCTTCAGCCCGTAAGTATTGCCCTGATACTGGCTTTTGTCATAACCCTCATCCTTTAATCTAAACCCTACGCAGTTAACAGTGGATATCTCAAAATCACAGATGCCAATTACAGAGCACCTCTTTGTGGACCCAAAGTTTTATGTACATACATCATCTGACTTAATACTTACAAGGGCCCAAAAAAATAGATATTATGGCCCCTCTTTTACATGTGAGGTTTTGAATGGTTCAGGTGATTTATCCCTGGTCACATGGCTAATAAGCAGCAGAGAGGAGTTGACACCAGGCCTGCCTTAGTCTAGAGGGGGTACTGTCTAATACAGGAGGCACCTGGGGCTACTGAACACCTGAAACACAGCTGGTCCAAATGAGATGCCCTACAAGTGTAACGTACACACTGCCTTTCAAAGGTGTAGAACCAAAAATGCAAAATATCTCATTAGCAATTTTTAATGTCAATTACATATTGAAATGATGATTTAGATATGTTGAATTAAAATATATTAATCTCACCGTTTCTATTTACTTAAAAAAGAAACAAAAACACTGCTACCAGAACATTTTCAATTACTTATGTGGCTCCTGTGGTATTTGCATTGGACAGCACTGGTCTAAATTCTATGGTCTTTACTAAAAAGCCCTACTACCTCCCTACAAAAACGCGGCGCTTAGCAATTTACGTTGCACACTATTTAAAAAAGAATAAAGCCACCTTGACAGCCTCGCTTATGGTAACAAGAATTTTGTTTCCTGATGAAGACTTTAAGAATAATTTTTTTTTTTTTTTTTTTTTTTTTTTTTTGCGGTACGCGGGCCTCTCACTGTTGTGGCCTTTCCCGCTGCGGAGCACAGGCTCCGGACGCGCAGGCTCAACGGTCATGGCTCACGAGCCCAGCCACTCCGCGGCATGTGGGATCCTCACGGACCGGGGCATGAACCTGCGTCCCCTGCATCGGCAGGCGGACTCTCAACCACTGCGCCACCAGGGAAGCCCAAGAATAATTTTTAACGCCAAAAAAAAAAAAGGCATAACTTCACATGCAGATACCAGAGTATGCAAGCAACCTAGATGGGGTTGTCCCTCATCACTGCGGCGCTAGGATCCTCAGCACACTCTTGGCATTTGATCATACCTTCTTCTCAGGCAGTCTCCTTTTTTTTTTTTTTTTTTTTTTTTTGCGGTACGCGGGCCTCTCACTGTTGTGGCCTCCCCCGCTGCGGAGCACAGGCTCCGGACGCGCAGGCTCAGCGGCCATGGCTCACGGGCCCAGCCTCTCCGGGGCATGTGGGATCTCCCCGGACTAGGGCACGAACCCCTGACCCCTGCATTGGCAGGCGGACTCTCAACCACTGCGCCACCAGGGAAGCCCCGGCAGTCTCCTTTTTATCGCTAGTTGTACTCACCATCCTGGTTCTTAACCTTGACAGACAAAAATGGTTCCCAAACCAAACCAAAAGAGGACCTAGCTTTTTGCTCCTAAGGAAGAGACTTTCACAGATGAGAAGTTAGGCGAAAGATGTCAGGCACAGGGTCTACAGTAAAAACCAGAAAGAGTTATGGCCCATACCTTTCCCTGGAGGAGTGTGTCTCAGTGCAGTGTGCCCGGCCGGCTGGCTGGCATCTGGTTGGGGTCCTGGCCGGTGCAGCAGGACCTGAGGCTGCTTGCTCCCCCTGCGTTCACGATGGAAGGCCTACCAGCTGAAGCTCTTGACCTACTGCAACTGCTAACCCTAAGTGTTCGTTCTCTCCTAGGGCTTTCCACTTTTATGTTATAATCATCACCATCAGCTGTAGCAGATACTCTTTTTCAACTGATTGCTTTCCATGTACCAGGCACTGCGCTGAGCACACAACCCAGGTTATCTCATTTAATCCTTCAGCAAGTCTTTGAGGAATTATCTTTGCAAACAAGGAAATCACAGCTCTAGACCTAGGCAAGACTTATCCAACAGCAGGCTCTGAAAGCAACACTGAGGGAGACTGGGTCTTTCTGCCCTTCTTCCCCAGCATTCCTAGGATTATCCCCGCTGCTTGCAGTGGGGAGGGTGATTTAGTCAGCTGCAAAACTGCTAACACAGCACCATTTAATAGTTACTTCAATTACTTGCTTTTAAACAGCACTCTCACATGATGATCTGTCAAATGGCACTTTACCTGTGTGCTACACCGGGTCACACATTCATAGGCTATGCAAAGTTAACTAGCATGAAGGGACTTGTAAAACTAAACTACAACAGGGGAGAAAAGTTAGGGATGGAGTGGCAGCCTGAACAGGTCACTTCCTTGCCTTAAGCAGCTTCTATCTTGGTGTTAATTGACTTTGAGTTAAGAGCCTTTCATACAAATCGAGGGAAGCTGACCTTTGGAGCACCGGTGACTTGTTGGGTAAATATGTCTTTATGGACTTCATAAAATGCAGATTGTGTAAAACACACACTCAGGAAGTATTAAAAGCACTGGGTGGCTGGAGTAAAGGCACAAAGGTGGCCTTTAAGATTCCTGAGTATTCAGTAGTTGGATGGTTCAGAAAACGAACATCGAGGATGTAATTACAATTTAGGAAATAGATCTCAAACTCTGGCTTTCAGGCAGAGGAATCACTTGGGGAGCTTTTCAAAAACACAGATTCTCTGGGCCACACGCTCAGAGAGGCTGATCCAGGAGGTCTGGGTGGCCGCTGACATCCGTATTTTAACAAGCCCTCTAGACTACCCATGCTGAGTAGGTGGCCCAGGACCAGCTTCAAGAAACTATGATTTCAGTGCTCTACCCAGCTCACTCACCTTTTCTCACCAGGTCTTCCGCACTGCTACCAAAGAATACCACCCCAGGAATACAAAAGATTAGAGTCCTTCATTCAGAAGTGGAGAGAGCTTTTGGAGCAGCAGGGAACTCCCTTCCCGCCCCTGCCCAGCACAGCAAGAGCCAATAACTGATGCCCAGCAAGTACTCAGGCTGGTACAAGGAAAGCCTTCTTTATGCCTCTGAAAGGGAGAGAGAGCTACTCCTATAGAGCCCAGAGCAGCTGAAAGCAGCACAGAAAATCAAGGGTACAGGCTCAGCACGGGCAGCACGCATTTTCCACGCAAACAGCCTGGTGCCCCTGCACTGACCGCAGCGCCCCGCTACCCCAGACTACATGGGGAGGCCACCATCCACAGCATCTACGAGTCTGGGGCATCTGGAAAAGCACCTCCAGTTCTGGACCCCTATTTTACAGGAGACTCGGCTGAATGTGAACACTGATAAGGAGACCGGGATGGTGTCTGGGCAGCGGAAGCTGTCGTCCTGTATCGGCGGAGCAGTCAGAACGGCAGAGAACCGGCTGTCGCAGCCGCAAAGTTCAGTAGTTCCATAGAGGGACTTGCTGACAGTCAGGGCCACATACCCGAGTCACCCCGGGCACGAGGGCTCCTTATCTCAGAAGTGTCCGAGCAGAAGCTGGAGGGCCATCCGGGGCGGCAGAACAGCACATACTTCCCAGCTCCCTGAATTGGTAGGATCTGCAGATCCCGTGTTTCCATCCCTGAGGTGGGGTGGGGATTCGGGGGTGCTTTCACATGAACAAATGTGCCCCCGACCACGAGTAACCCTTTCCCCAAAGCTTATCACAGTGGTTCATGACAGCATTTTCTTTTTCTATTGGACACGGAGACTGCCAAATTAAGTATCAAATTTGCTGACTTGAGTATTCCCAAGGCCAGAATGTGTCAAATCTATAAACAGTTTATGAAGGAGTGTAGATTTTCAACAGTCAAAATGAGTACTTGTGGGTAACAGTGAGTGTGTAGTTTTTTTGAAAAATTCACAAAAGCTATAGAAGTTGCTAATCTTCCCACTTGAGGTGTGTGCCACCTCAGAACCTCTAACGATCCAATTTCCACCAACAGGCTACTAGTAAAACGACTTAAAGAGGGAAACAGCAAGTCTTACGAAAAGAAACAAAAAAAAAGGCCTAACCTTTTCAAAAGACAAGTTGTTTTTCTCACAGGCATGGCCTCAGCACATGTTCATTCTCATGCGTTTGTTTAAATTAAGTGATTCGTAATTTCACCTGCCGGGTTATGAGTCCTCCCATTTCCAAACAGAAGAAAGGCGGAAGGGCTGATACACTTCTTTGGTTTTTACACTTTTTTGCATTATCATCCCATATGGTTTCACCATCGAGGCTCTGGATGTAAAAATGCTTGCCCAAGGCTGCTTCGTTGGTCACTATTGTGCCAGCCTGCCCTCAACCCTGGTCTCCCTGCCTGGGAAGGGCCCGTCACCCACACCACCTACAACCAAGACCAGCTCTGCTGTTAGCTCTCCTACAAAGCTGTTTGGACCTTTAAAGCTTTCTCAGAGGTTCCAACCCCTTATCAAGACACACTAGTCTAGAGAGAAACACACACACTCAGTCAACTGGAGGAACATTTAGGAGATACACAACTTTGGGCACCATTGGCCTCATCGCAAGGTCCATCTTGCCTCCAGCTTCTTGAGGGAGTTTTTTTGGAGGGAGGGGCAGAAGAGGGGAGCAAAGGGGACTAGGCATAGATTGACAGGAAGCTGGAAATCTACAAATGAGGATGTGAAATAGGAGATTTGGTGTCTGAGGCCTGTGGACCCAGGCAGTTGTGTTCAGGCTGCCATTTTTCTGCAAAGAAGTCTTTGAGATCTTATGAAGTCCTTAGTTGACTTGGTCCCATTTAAAAAATATTTGTTACAGTTGTAGCAAAATATACACAACATAAGATTTACCATTTTAACCATTTTTAAGTGTATGGTTCAGTGGCATTAAGTACATTCATATTATTGTGCAAGACTCCCATTTTCAAGGGCACCCTTCACATTTTCTCCTAAGATATTAAAACACTTTTTCAGCCTTTGCCTCATTTGCATGCAGTGTCACACTTCTGGGTGACAAGCTACAATCTTAAAATCTGGCATCAGTTTTTGTTAGAGACATCGGTTTTAAGTCCATGTATTTTCATTTCTAGGTAAAAGCATATGATTCTATAGCTGTTTTCTTTTAAATTCAAACAGATGCTGGTCCCACATTAACAAAGGTTTGTCAGAAATCAAATTCAAGGGACTTCCCTGGTGGTGCAGTGGTTAGTAATCCACCTGCCAATGCAGGGGACACGGGTTCGATCCCTGGTCCGGGAAGATTCCACATGTCGTGGAGCAACTAAGCCCGTGCGCCACAACTACTGAGCCTGAGTCCCTGGTGGTGCAGTGGTTAGTAATCCACCTGCCAATGCAGGGGACACGGGTTCGATCCCTGGTCCGGGAAGATTCCACATGTCGTGGAGCAACTAAGCCCGTGCGCCACAACTACTGAGCCTGAGCTCTAGAGCCTGTGAGCCACAACTACTGAAGCCCACACACCTAGAGCCCGTGCTCCGTAACAAGAAAAGCCACCGCAGTGAGAAGACCGCACACCACAACGAAGAGTAGACCCCCCAACCATAACTAGAGAAAGCCCGCATGCAGTAACAAAGACCCAATACAGCCAAAGAAAAAAAATCAAATTCAAGAACTATTCTTGATTCCTGTAAACTAACTGGGCCGAATCCCCCCCAAAAGGAGACAAAATTTTTAAAACTCTTATATTTACTACTTTATTAAAATAGCTAAATTCATATCCCAAAAGCATCTGTGTTACATCACTAAGGAAAACTTCTGAAAAAAATTATTAGGGATTTTAAAGTTTCAGTCAAACCTTTTAAAAAAATTAATAAAAAACAGCTGTGAGGCTCTTTGGTGAGGCTAATGGCGGACACCAGGAGGGCTCATGCCAAGGAATACTACCCAGAACTTCTGCTGCCACTATCCTTGTCCCCACAGTGAGCCATAGCCAACCCCCGCCTCTGCAAGAGACCCTCCAACACTAGCAGCTTAGCAGTCAACCCTTCTGTTCTTAGTCCCGATACATGGGTTTGAAGCCCAGTTCTGCCAGTTGGCTGTGTGAAGTTGGACACAGTGTTGGGACATTCACAGAAAGATAGACAAGTTGAAAAGGCAGAGCGCTATGTACCAGATGAAGGAACAAGATAAAACCCTGGAGATGGGAAACCTTCCACAGAAAGAATTCAGAATAATGATAGTGAAGGTGATCCAGGACCTCGGAAAAAGAATGGAGGCAAAGATCGAGAAGATACAAGAAATGTTTAACAAAGACCTAGAAGAATTAAAGAACAAACAAACAGAGATGAACAATACAATACATGAAATGAAAAATACAATAGAAGGAAGGAATAGCAGAATAACTGAGGCAGAAAAACGGATAAGTGACCTAGAAGACAGAATGGTGGAATTCACTGCTGCAGAACAGAATAAAGAAAAAAGAATGAAAAGAAATGAAGACAGCCTAAGAGACCTCTGGGACAACATTAAATGCACCAACATTCGAATTATAGGGGTCCCAGAAGAAGAAGAGAAAAAGAAAGGGACTGAGAAAATATTTGAAGAGATTATAGTTGAAAACTTCCCTAATATAGGAAAGGAAATAGTCAATCAAGTCCAGGAAGCACAGAGAGTCCCATACAGGATAAACCCAAGGATAAACACGCCAAGACACATAATAATCAAACTGTCAAAAATTAAATACAAAGAAAACATATTAAAAGCAGCAAGGGAAAAACAACAAATAACACACAAAGGAATCCCCATAAGGTTAACATCTGATCTTTCAGCAGAAATGCTACAGGCCAGAAGGGAGTTGCAGGACATATTTAAAGTGATGAAGGAAAAAAACCTACAACCAAGATTACTCTACCCGGCAAGGATCTCATTCAGATTTGATGGAGAAATTAAAACCTTTACAGACAAGCAAAAGCTGAGAGAGTTCAGCACCACCAAACCAGCTTTACAACAAATGCTAAAGGAACTTCTCTAGGCAAGAAACACAAGAGAAGGAAAAGACCTACAAGAACAACCCGAAACAATTCAGTAAATGGTAATAGGACCATACATATCGATAATTACCTTAAATGTAAATGGATTAAATGCTCCCACCAAAAGACACAGACTGGCTGAATGGATACAAAAACAAGACCCATATATATGCTGTCTACAAGAGACCCACTTCAGACCTAGGGACACATACAGACTGAAAGTGAGGGGATGGAAAAAGATATTCCATGCAAATGGAAATCAAAAGAAAGCTGGAGTAGCAATACTCATATCAGATAAAATAGACTTTAAGATAAAGAATGTTACAAGAGACAAGGAAGGACACTACATAATGACCAAGGGATCAATCCAAGAAGATATAACAATTATAAATATATATGCTACCAACATAGGAGCACTTCAATACATAAGGCAATTGCTAACAGCTATAAAAGAGGAATTTGACAGTAACACAATATAGTGGGGGACTTTTAACTCCTCACTTACACCAATGGAGACAATTAAGAAAATGGTAACAGGAACATACATATCAATAATTACCTTAAACAAGAATGGATGAAATGCTCCAACCAAAAGACACAGGATCCCTGAATGGATACAAAAACAAGACCCATATATATGCTGTCTACAAGAGACCCACTTCAGACCTAGGGACACATATAGACTGAAAGTGAGGGGATGGAAAAAGATATTCCATGCAAATGGAAATCACTACAAATACAAACCCAAAACAATTAAGAAAATGGTAACAGGAACATACATGTCAATAATTACCTTAAACAAGAATGGATGAAATGCTCCAACCAAAAGACACAGGCTCCCTGAATGGATACAAAAACAAGACCCATATATATGCTGTCTACAAGAGACCCACTTCAGACCTAGGGACACATATAGACTGAAAGTGAGGGGATGGAAAAAGATATTCCATGCAAATGGAAATCAAAAGAAAGCTGGAGTAGCAAT
>NC_041225.1:80240898-80241650 GCF_002837175.3 Physeter macrocephalus
TACAAAATTAATGCACAGAAATCTCTTGCATTCCTATACACTAATGATGTAAAATCTGAAAGAGAAATTAAGGAAAAACTCCCATTTACCATTGTAATAAAAAGAATAAAATACCTAGGAATAAACCTCCCTAGGGAGACAAAAGACCTGTATGCAGAAAACTATAATACACTGATGAAAGAAATTAAAGATGATACAAACAGTTGGAGAGACATACCATTATCTTGGATTGGAAAAATCAATATTGTGAAAATGACTGTACTACCCAAAGCAATCTACAGATTCAATGCAATCCCTATCAAATTACCAATGGCATTTTTTACAGAAGTAGAACAAAACATTTTATAATTTGTATGTAAACACAAAAGACCCCGAATAGCCAAAGCAGTCTTGAGGGGAAAAAAAACAGAGCTGGAGGAATCAGACTCCCTGACTTCAGACTATACTACAAAGCTACAGTAATCAAGACAATATGGTACTAGCACAAAGAGATATAGATCAATGGAACAGGATAGAAAGCCCAGAGATAAACCCACGCACCTATGGTCAACTAATCTATGTCATAGATTATGTCTAATCTATGACAAAAGAAGCAAGGATATACAATGGAGAAAAGACAGTCTCTTCAATAAGTGGTGCTGGGAAAACTGGACAGCTACATGTAAAAGTATGAAATTAGAACACTCCCTAATACCATACACAAAAATAAACTCAAAATGGATTAAAGACCTAAATGTAAGACCAGACACTAT